>NW_012267410.1:2610892-2734608 GCF_000151885.1 Dipodomys ordii | reverse complement strand
CATCAAATACAGTGAAAGCAGGGATTATACTGTGGGGGAGGGACATACAAAGCAACAAAGAAATAATCTTATAAATGTGTTAGAAACAATCACAAGAAAGAAAAAAACATTTGAATACATATCTTAGGGTTCATTTCTCTAACATCACCTTATCTGACCTTTTCTGCTTGACTCAGACATATATTAGATATTGCAAATAAGGGAAACCATGGGACCTATGTTTCTTTGGGCTTGGCTTACTTCACTTAATATAATTTTTCCAAGCCTTTCCATTTCCTAACAACTGGGGCAATTAGACACTCATATTCATTTTGAGTCTTGTTGCAATAATCTTATTGAAAACTTTGTCTTTTCAGAAGGTAATTTTAGTGTATTCAAGCAGACAAGCCTAAACACACACACATACACACATATAAATTCCAGTTGAGGTGCCATATATTTTTATAGCAGCTACCTATAAAAAATACCTTTGAGTGTTAAGAGGAATACACACACATACATTCACAAAATTTACTCATTCAATGTCAGGCTAAGGTATGTAATTCCTTTGTTTTAGGTTTTTAAGGCATATGACTCCCTGCAGTGCCCTCAGTAACATTTTATTTTTTAGGCTTCTGTTCTTAGAAAAACAAAAGCATGTTTGTAAGCTAAAAGAAATGGCATTATGTCAATTGCTGTAAATTGTCTTATCTTTCCCATTAAATTGTGAAACATAGCTTGTTTGTATGAGACTTTTTCAGTTAACCATGATATCACTCAGAATTGCAGAATGGAAATCCTTGGAAAGTCAGACTCAACTTTAGTGAAGACAGTGGCACAGGGTATTCATGAATATAGAATGTAAGCCTTGAACAGAAAAGCTAAGGGATGGCACATAGGCCCTGAGATCAAGCACAGTACTGGCACTGGCCCACATGTACATATGTGTATACACACACACACACACACACACATACATGCGACAAACTTATGGATAAATTAATAGTATATGTTGGAGCCAGGAAACTATTCTGAATCCAATTACAGGGTTCTCATTCTTACCTATGTTCTTTATGAACTATTTTATACTTTTTTACTATTAACATAAATAACTGTGATAAGAATGAGAGCAGGTAGCTTCTTTGGATATTTACTTAATAGTAAGATCTTGCATGTCTTGTAATTGATCACAAAGCATAGATTCTTGGTTGAAAAGATGTATTTGGAAAATATTTAAGATGCTTTTATTTCTATATGATATTAAAATTTTAAATATTAACATAGATTCCTGTTAAATTTGAAATTCACAAGTCTAATGCATGGGATTTTCTTTTTCTTATTTATTGCCAAAGTTATATTTCCAGTCAATGTTTTTTGCTTTTGTTTTTCTGCTTGTAACTATACTGAAGCTTGAATACAGGACCTTGGACTTGCTCCTGGTTTTTTCACTCACAGCTGGCTTTCTGTTTCTTCAGCTATATCTCTAATTTCAGCTCTTTGATGGCTACAAATGGATATAAGAATTTCATTGATTTGCCTACCTGGACTGGCTTCAACTCGATCCTCACATCTCAGCCTTCTGAGAGCTAGGGTTACAGGTGTGAGTCACCAGCATTGGGCTTTAGTATCTGTTTTATTAGGCACTGTGTTAGGCAAAACAACTTATTAAACAAATGGACAGCACCAGAATATGTGGAGCTCACACTAACTTGAGCTGACAATGTCGTTCAATCTTTCTTGATGTCAGCTTGCTTGGGCAAGAAATGATGTTAGTTGAAGGGCCAATCCTGGTCCAGCATTTTTTTTGTTTGTCTTGGTGTCTTTCTTGCAAAAAAGATTTTTGTGAATTAATTTTTGACTCTCTCTCAGCTACAATTTGGAAGCCCTGTTATTTTTTATTATTTTTTTAAACTTTTCATTGTTATTATGAAGATGATGCACATAGGAGTTACAGTGACATAAGTCAGGGTAATGAGTACATTTCTGTTTTTTTCCAAGTTTACATTTTTATTTTAATTGTGAAAATATCATACAGTGGGGTTACAATTACATGGTCAAGGTAATGAGTACATTTCTTATCAAGCATTGCCCCTCCCCCCCAGCCAAAGTTGTAAAGTTCTTTTTTCGACATAACAACTTGTAGGGAAGCCCTGTTCTTTACACATATTCCAGACACCTGTCCCAAGCCATATTCTTGCTAGCAATTAGACTCAGAGATTTGTTTATCCAAAAAGTAAAAATTGATTTTATAATGTGGGCATTTCAAGCTGTGTGTATGAACATCTCTTTTGCCAGAATACATGCCAGTAATACACTATAGTTAACTATTTTTTTAATAACTGCTTTCAGATTGAATAAACATTTAATTTTTAAGGTCTGATGTTACAATCACTTCCTGGGAATAACATTCAATTTCAAAAGCTATACTGGGACTCATTCAACTCCTAAATACAGCAAGTATGGATGTTTCCATGCATGAACAGCCACCATGGGAATTCTAGACGATGCACACGGAAGAGACAATTTTCCCCCATTTTTATATTTATCAAGATTTTTTATGAACAAAAATAATATTCATTCCTGTAATTACCCATTACCACAACCTGCTCTGCTATCTGGTTTTTAGAATGTGCTCTCGTGCTTTGAGGCCAGCCCACATTTAGAGTATTCTGCAAGCTTGATATTCTCCTAAGCAGAGAAAGCATATTTAATTGCATGCATTTTAATTTTAATTTTTGAGGCTAGTAGCAACAACACATCATTTCCTATTTTATCTCCCTGGAATTAGATAATTATGCATGTATCAATTTGTTTATTAATTTGTGCATCTTTTATGCCTTCAGTGGAGAATGTGAAAAGCAAAACCCACCAATATAATGAGAGTCAGCATCTCTTAACCAACGTGTGACACAGAAGCTCAGGAGGTGTCATGGCTTTCTTTTTAGAAAAAATCAGCTTATCATCAAGTTCACTTGGTCTGGAGTTAACCTTGTTTTATGCTCTTGATTCACATAAAATTAAAAGTGGTGTGAGACCTGGAAACAATGAGAGTTCATCTTGTAGGGGAAAAGAGAACATCACAATGCTTCAATTGCTTCTCTCCCACTGTTAGGGAAATAGACTTGGGGATCTGCCTCTGATTGGTGTAACAGGATGCATGGAGTTATTTAGCATCCAGGACCTTAATGGTGCAGTTCAAGATTTGTTATGTAAAACACTACCGTCACATAGTGTGCTTCAAAATTGCTTGTTTTAATAGATGGGACAAAGGTATCTCTAAGCTTTAAAGCATTATATAAAATAATGGTCTTCTTTTTTGGATATTTTTATCTTTAAGTATTTGTACCAAGGAGTTGCCACTCAATAAAGCAGTTTATGAATATAATGTGCCTAGATCGAGATGACCCTTCCAACATTCTCACCAACCCTCCAAACCCACTTCTTCCTTTACTTTTCTTAATTTTTTTATGATATGCATTGAATATGTTTTTTGTCATTTAGTAAAGCAGGTTATGGGTGTAGTGTATCTTGATCTGTGTCAATACCTCAACATTTTCACTCTTTCCCTTATTTTTCCTAATTTGATGGTATATATAATGACCTCTTGATTTCATTCTTCATCCTTTGCCCCCTTCATTTGTTTACTCCTCTTTCTTTGGTCCCGCCACCACTGTTGTGTGTTTTCCTTCATTTGTGGCAGCTAGAATGTGCCTATAAATCTATCAGTAAACACAGTAGGTGGTATGAAAGCAGTTACAAATGAACTGGACTGAAGTATAACAGACTATGGAAATGTCAAATAGTATAATTCCTTAGAAAGACTTAGTCATCTTCTTTTAGTCCAAAAATGACTTCTGAAGCTTTTGATTTTAAAAGGTGCAATTAAAATTATTACACAATAGAGTTTTCTTTCCAGGTTTGATATCAAGAAGACAAAATGAAAAAACATAATATGGCTTGATTTTTTTGTTGTTCTTTTCAAAGCAACTATCTTAGTTCTGGCTGCAAAAACAAATAGCCATAGCCTGAAAACAAGATTTATTTCTCACAGATTTGTAACCCAAAGACCAAGCTGGAGTTGCTAACAGATTCCATGTTGGATATGGTCCTGTTTCCCAACGGCATTTTCTTGAGCTCACCTGGCATGTGACTAGGTAACTCTTCTGGGCAGATGAGATGTCTTTTATAAGACAACCAATCCCATTAGTTCACTAATCACCTGGAGATTAGGTTTCATAAAGCCATAAAGTCCAACATAAAAATTCAGACTACAGCAGCACCTTTATCACATCTACCTAATTTTCATGACACCCTGTATTATTAACCTTGTATAGTCCCGTTTCTCCTTAAGAGCCATTACTTTTTAGGAAGCCTTCCAATGACTGAATCTACAGATATTTTTTAGTTGCACTTCAACAAATGCACCATAATTTATGCCAAGGTGATGGTGGCTCACACTTTTTATCCTATATATTCAGGAAGCTGAAATCTGAGGGTCAGGATTCAAAGCCAGCCTGGGCAGGAAAGTCTATGAGATCTTTATAGCCAAATAATCACATACACACAAAATAATAGTTAAAAGTAGAGTTTGGACTCAAGTAGTAGAGTACCAGCTTTGAGCAAAAAAGCTAAGGGGGTTAGTTCAAGCTCCAGTACCGATAAAAAAATACAAGCATAAAAACAAAAAGCCCCCATAATTTGCAATTATTATTCAAACACAAACACTGTTAAATCCTAGCTACTCAAGAGGCTGATATCTGAGAATCATGATTCAAAGGTAGCCTAGGCAGGAAAGTCTGTAAGATACTTATTGTCAATTAGCTAACAGAAAAACCAGAAATGGAGCTGTGGCACTAAGTGATAGAGCTTTAGCCTTGAGAGAATATACTCAGGGACAGTGACCCAGTTATGAGTTTAAGCTCCACACATGATAAACAAAAAAAGACTGTTAAAGAGCCAAATAATGGAATCAGACTAGTTGTTCCTTGATGGATGATTGTTTAGTTATGATAACAAGCTAGATAGTAGAACCCATGATCATCCCAGTTAAACAGAAAAAACTGAGACACTGGAGAATAAGTAATTTGTCAAAGAGTACTATATAATTATAGTTATGATGCTTGATTAGGGAGATGTTCTAAGAAATATACCCTTAGGTGAATACATTATCATGTGAAGACAGAGGAGAGTGTCTACGCAGCCATGAGACAAAAGAAGGTCACACTAAAAATATCATTCATCAAAGAGAAATTTATAAATGCAAGAAGTACATTATCAAATAATAAAGAATAGAGAATAATAAGTACAAAAACAAGTCACATTAATTATTGCATACTGTACACTGTACACGATTATATGTGCTACATTTTTGCCAATCCTGGGACTTGAATTCGAGTCCTTGAGCTCTTGTTTAGCTTTTTTTTTTGTGTGAATAGCTGGCATTGTACACTTTGAGCCACATCTCCACTTTTGGCTTTTTGTTAATGAACTGATAATAAGAATCTTTCAGATTTGTCTGTGTATGTGGCTTTGAATTATGATCCTTTTGATTTCAGCCATTTGAGTAGCCTTGATTACAGGTGGGATCCACCAGCTCATGGTTCTTTTGAGGGGAATGAGAGTGGCAAAAACATGTATTACTCCACAATGACAAAACAGCTGTGAAGTCACCAGGAAAGAGGAATTTTTAGGTTTGTTGCAAGTCTATGAGGCCACCATCATAGATGGGCTCCATCCGTGACCAAATCATCATTATGTGAGAGATCGTGACTTGATGCTCTCCACTAATGTATATTATCAATATTTATTTTTATCTTCTGCATAGACATAAGGTCTATAGAAGATTAAATTGTTCTTCCATTTCTGCCCACTTGTGTCTTACATCATTTTGTCATTTTATGTAATACTTTTTTATTTGTTAAGCAGATGTGAGTTTGAGACTTAGAAACTTTTCTTTATCAGAACCCTCTGTGTGGGGCTACATTATTCTACATCTTTCTAAAGCCCCCTATTCTTGATGATAACCAGCTCATATCACGTCTCATTCTTCAAGTTCTATTTTTGTTGTCCATATTCTTTTCCCTAAAATGCCCTCTGATTAAGTTCTATTCAATATTTCATGTCATATAGGAAATGATATTTTGTAATTATTCTAAAAATTAAAGGATTATATGGAGACTGAAGTTGAATGGGGCTTTGGGTTTTGCAACTTACAGCAGAGAACTGTGAAATTTACTTGTGCAAATAGTAGATCCTCAATATGGGCTTGAGCTTTAGAATGGGAGGAAAAAACAAACCTCTTGCAATGGGAGCCCTATTGAATCACATGAAATCAGAAAAAATATAATATGTAGTTATAGAGTATATAGGAAGAGAAAGAGATGCAGATGAATCTGTTTCAGAATAAACATAAAGTGACCTACTCTGTTAATTCAGGTTCTGTGAAAGAAGTGTAAGTAGTAGAATGGTGAGCCACAAAGGCTGATTGTAGTGATGAATATAGACTTATACTCAGATGCTCCACTCAGACCTGGATAATGTTGGCTTACAAGCTATTGATTACACTGTATTAAAAGTTTTAAGTAGAAATATCCAAAGTGGGAAAATGGTAGTGAATCATTGCAATGAGCAGTCTTAGAACTCTAAAACTACCTTTTATAAATAGCCTAGTCCCTGTGAGCAAAGTAGTCAGAGATTAAAACAATATGCAATAGTGTGGATGAAAAGAAATGATGGCAGCAAAAGGTGGGTCTGGCCAGCAGCCGTGGATCTGTAGAGAAAAACAGTGAGCATGTATTTTACTTATATGGTCATAATTTAGAAGATAATAGAGAACCAGGGTGTATTTATCCATTGTGTGTTGTTCTACCATCATACCCAAGACTATGACAATTTTAAAGTCAGATGTGGACCATGGTTCTGAAGGTTGGGATGACCAAACACATAGCACAAGCATCTGAGTAGGGCGTTCCTGCCAGGCATTAGCCTGAAAGAGGGCATCATACAACGTGAATAATAAATAAGAAGACTCATAAAGCCTCTATTGTAATCTGGAACGTTTAAAGACATCATCTTATCTTAATTACATCGTAATGGCCTGACCTCCAAGCGCCATTCACAGAAGAATTCATTTCCCACTTTCAAAACATATGACTAGATATTAATATTATAGTAGTTCAGAGTCATAATTCAGCGGGATTTTGGAATAATAATAAGAAAGACAAGAAACCAGAGCTTAATAAAGTTGGAGTAAACATGGGTTCTCAGAACCCTCACATATCTAATGGAGATGGGAAATTATGTGATTGGAATCCCACCGATGTCATCCCAGTGTTGTAGTAATAAGGAGAGTAGAATCAAGGACTCAAGCCAGGACTCAATTCAGTGGCTATGTGATGTTGAGCTGGTTGGTTGCCTCTGCGGAATGGGAATGTGAAGGAATGCAAGAGAATACTTCAGCAGAATATCGTGAATAGAGGATGAAGAGGGCCACTTCTCAGGCTTAGGGCGGTGTTGAAGTAAAATGCCTGGATTTGCCATTATCATGCAATATGTTGGGGCAAATTTGGAATGAGATGAGTTCTAGGGAAAGAATAAATCCAGCGAAGTACCAAAGAAACAAAACTAAGAAAGATCAGGGAAGTTGGACAATATGAAGGTCAAGAATAGGAGGTATAACACAGGCTGGAGGCATGCCTTTGCAGCAGAATGTCTACTTAGCAATGAAGAGGCCTTGTGTTCAAAGCTCCATACATCCCAAAAGGAAAACATAAAAATAAAAACGACATAAGCTACAAAGAGGGTCAAGTTCTACATGACTGCGTGTTTACTTATGTGATTATTTTAACCTGTAGGAAATTTTTAGGGACCACTGATTTTTAGGAAAAGGCTTTCTGGTACTAAATTATTTAATGTTAATCCCTTATGCTCTCCTGCTACAGCTTGGACTGAAATATCTCTCAAGGCCTTACATGGTAAAATCCTGGTGTCTAGCCCATGGCCCTATCAAGAGATGGCAGAATATTTATGAGGTACTGCTTAGTCAGACAGCAGTGGCTCATGTCTACAATTCCAGCTAAATCAAGAGGCTGAAATCTGAGAATTGCAGACCGAAGTCAGCCCAGGAAGTAAAGTTCATGAGAATATCACTTCCAATTCACTACGAAAAAAAAATCAAGCCAGAAGTGAAGCTAGGGCTCAAGTGGTAGTATCTCAGCTTTGAGTTAAAATGCTGCTGGATAGTACCCAAGCCTTGAATTCAAGCTCTAGTACCAGCACACACACACACACACACACACACGCCTACACACACACGCATACACACACACACACACACACACATACACACACACACATACGGTAGTGCTTAGTGAAGGAGCTTCCTCTGTGTCCTTCACAGGGATTCAGTGACTTTACCCTTTGTATTTTCTTTACCACTTGAGCCACAATTCCACTTCCAATGTTTTGGTAGTTTTGGTAGTTGCTTCTGACATGTACTGTGAAGACACAGGCCTAAACCAAGGAGTTAATTAGTGAAAACTGCAAAACTGTAAACATGTCCTCTCTTTAAGCAGACTATCTCCGGCATTTAATCATAGGAATGGGAATCGAACACATCTCTAAGCACTTAATAAAGCCTGAGGTCCACTTAACAACCTTCCAGGTGTGTGTATGTGTGTGTGTGGGGGGGGCAGAATCAAAGACAGAGACAGAGACAGAAATAGAGACAAAGACAGAGACTGAGACAGATAGATTTGAGTTAAAAACAAAAAGACAAAAAGAAGGTAATTCTACATTTGACTTGATGGAATAAAATGAAAATAATGTACACTAGTAAGCAAGGTGATAAAAGCTGATTTCATTTCAGTAGCTCAGGGATAGCAAACATTTTGAAATCCTAAAACCTCAGGGAATGAGTAGAAATTTGAAAAGTTATTCTTCAACATTATCTAGATTTGAAAATACACATGAAAGTAGATCTAGATAATATTTGCCTACAATTAAGTTAACAAACTTTTATTAAGAGCATTAACTATGACAGATATTTTGTTGATCTTGGTAATAAAAATATGTGTAAATGGATTTGTTTTCAATATTTTATCATGCATGAGATAGGCAGGCAAATATTGAAAATACAATATAATGTGAATAGATGAATAAAGATGTTAATCTTCCTAATGAAGTCAAGTTGACCTCCTGGACCTCTACTTGACACACAAAAAGGGCCTTCTCCATCTGGTAGAAGAGGAAAAATGTGTTCCATTTTGATAGAGGTGATAGAAAGTTGGCATGTGAGAAATCAAAAGACAAAAATCTGGAAAATGGAGAAGAACTTAAGGGAAAAATAGAGGGAATGTCTTGGATTACTAAGGGTCCATTATAACAAAGTAAGAAATTTAGAATGAATTATTTTGATGATGGGAAACTACTCAAGGATGCTGGGCTGGACAACATCTGAATTACGCTCCTGATGAACTGCTCTTCCAGGAGATAAAGCTTTCAATGCCTACAAAAATCCATGGTCTGCTATAAGAAAGAAAGAAAATGTTTCTGTCTTGAAAATATCATCTACTCTGACTAGTATTTTAAAAGCCAGAGTGTTTTCGTTGTTCTGGGAGAATGCAATTTAAATATTCAGTTTTATTTTATGCCACTTTATTATTTGAATGACTTTTTCCCAGAGTTGCTTTAATTAATTGAAGCACAAAAACAAACATTGCATTTTAATAACATTAGATTTGGTTTATCCAAGTGCTGTTTTATACACTTGCAAAAATTACTGAAATTATTCACATACTGCTATTGTTCCAAAACAAACTTCCTGGTCTTCTTTCTTTACAGAAGAATAAAAGAAAAATAAATTCTCAGAAACTCATTATATTTCCCTCATAACAAGGATTTCACGATTTTCACAGAAATGTCAAAAAATGATGTCATTGTAATCAAAATCTCATGTAGAATTTGGTTGAAAACTATCAGTTACACATTAAGGCTTGAGATTGACTGCAGATAGTGGCAAGCAGCTAAGGAAGCTAGCTAGTGGAGTAAAAATCCGATGTGGGTGTACTTTCATTCCATAACCAATACTAGTTCTCATTTCATAATATTTACCTTAGAGATCTAAGTCACAATATTTTCCTTGAGTGAGATATCATTGTTAAACACACCGTAATGAGAAGTGTTGACATTTTATTGAAAACCACTCTATATTGCTAATCTGCTATGAATATTGCCATGGCAGTGGAAAGAAATCTGTCAAAATGTGTTGGACTATGTTCTGTCTTGATGAAAAAGGGTAACTTCTCATAGTTCAGGCTTTTATTCAATTGCTTTTCCTACTTAACTATAAAAAATGGAAAGTCACTTTCATGCTTGGCCTTTCTCCCTTGGCTCTCATAAAACCTTTGGATGTCACAAGGCTGTGATTTTCTTTGAGAAACCCTCTTTTGGCACAAAGTTAATGTCAGACTTGTGATATGTTACTACTTGGTCAACTGTCCTTTCCTATATGACACTCCTTGCAGATGTAATTACTTGTTTCACTTCCCAGCAGAAAAAAAAATGGGTCCAAGGTTGTTGGTTTGTTTGTTTATTCTTTTATGTTTTCATTTCTTCAACTTGAAACATCAGCTCTAGGAAATTGAGTTAACCACCTAAAAATCTGGCTTTGCATTTCTTTATGAAAACTTGGGTTATTGAACAAGATCAAGCATGAGATCTCATATGAATATATCAGATAATTTTTAACAATTCCCTAATTGTACATAGATGGAAAGAAATTAAAAACCTGAAATGAAGTATTCATTTGGGAAGACAAGTGAATTACAGCAGGTTTGTAAAGTTTCTGTGTACTTAATCCAGCAATATATTCCTGCATTCATTTGTGTCTTTATTGTATATAACATCAGCAATATCTGTTCAAGTATTTTATAGGTGCAAAAGAAGAGAAAGCTACAGACAATTAAATTCAAGTTTAAGCAAAGTTGCTATTTACGACAAAAACCAAACCAAACCAAAGTCATGATGAGTATTTAATTCAGAGATAATGCTAAAGCTCCCCAATGAAACTATCATGAGTTTGCTAAGGAAGTATTTGTAAAGGGCTGGGAAGGTGGCTCAGTGGTAGAGCACTTGCCTTGCATGCATGAGGCCCTGGGTTCGATTCTTCAGCACCACATAAGCAGAAAAAGCTGGAAGTGGTGCTGTGGCTCAAGTAGTAGAGCACTAGCCTTGAGCTGAAGAGCTGAGGGACAGCGCCCAGCCCCAGAATTCATCCCCCACAACTGAAGGGGGAAAAAAGTATTTATAATGTTCTTTGAACTACAACAAGAATATAAAATAGTGAAAGGAGAAGCCAAAAAGCAATCATACTACAGGTAGTATTATCAAAGTGAGTAAAAATTGCTTTAAGCCCCATCAATATCCCGACTTCATACTTCAATGAAATAGAAAAGGCAATCCCAAAATTCATATGGAACAATAAAAGGCCCCAAGTACCGAAAACAATCTTTAGCAGAAAGAAGAGTGTTGGAGGAATATCAATACCAGAGTTCAAACTCCACTACAAAGGCATAGTAATCAAAACAGCTTGGTTCTGGCACAAAAACAGACCTGAGGACCAATGGGATAGAACTGAAGACCTAGAAATAAAAACTCAGACATATAGCCAAAAAAAAAAAAAAAACAGAATAGAAGGAAGACAGCCTCTTCAGCAAATGGTGATGGCAAAATTGGCTAAATGCCTATAAAAAAACTAAAGTTAGATCCTTATGTATCACTCTGCACCAGAATCAATTCCAAGTGGATCAAGGACCTCAAAATCAAAGCAGATACCCTGAAAACATTAAGGGATTGAATAGAAGAAGCTCTAGATCTCCTTAGCACAGGCCAAATTTTTCTTAATAAAGACACAGAAACACAACAAATTCAAGAAAGGAGATTGCACAAAATTGCAGAGCTTCTGCATGGCAAAAAACATAGCTAGCAAGATCAATAGAAAGCCCACAGATTGGGAGAAGATAACCACTAACCATACAATAGACAAGGGCCACATATGTAAAATATACTTAGAGCTCAAAAAATTAAATCCCAATTAAGAAAAGAACATATAAAGGAAACAAATAATCACATAGTACATTAACAATAACAATAACAAAGAAAGACATCTTGTGTCCATATCTTGGGGTTCATTTCACTTAGCATCAATTATATATGGTCATATATACATAGCTTTTGAGTTTTTCTGCTCATCTGATAAAATTATCCTGGACATGTACTAATTATATCCCCACTGTTATTGTACTTGATTTTGGTACCCTGCGTCTTGTATATACATTTGTCTAATATTGGGAGGGGAAGAGAATAACAAAATGCTGTAACAAGGACACAGGATGACCCATTGCAACAATGATACCCACAAGACACTATATTGAAAATGAATTTTACAACTTGGGGGGGAGGAAAGGGAGGGGGAGGGAAGGGATAGTGGGAGAACAACAAAGGAGTGGGTAACAATGCTTGACAGGAAATGTACTCATTACCTTACTCATACAATTTGAAGCCCTCTGTACAGTACCTTTACAATAAAATACAATTAAAAATACCCCCAAACAAATCCTCAAAGACACAACCACTTCATTAATAACTAGGCTAAAATCTTAAAAAGAGTCTTATCTGAAATGGAAATAAGAATGGACAATAGACAAATAAAGAAATGATCAATTTCTCTGGCCATAAAAGAAAAGCAAAAGACCCCAAATAGCAAAAACGATACTTAACAGAAAGAACAGTGCTGGAGGAATATCAATACCAAATTTCAAACTCTACTACAAAGCCATAATAATCAAAACAGCTTGGTACTGGCACAAGAACAGACCTGAGGACCAATGAAATAAACTGAAAACCCAGAAATGATCCCACAGACCTGTAATTACCTAATCTTTGATAGGGAGCTAAAAATATTGAATGGAAGAAAGACAGCCTCTTTAGCAAATGGTGCTGGCAGAACTGGTTAATCACCTGTAGAAAACTAAAGCTAGATCCTCATATATCACCCTGCACCAGAATCAACTCCAAATGGATCAAAGACCTCGGAGTCAAAGCAGACACTCTGAAAACATTACAGGAAGCAATAGGAAAAACCCTAGGTCTCCTTGGCACAGGGAGAAATTTTCTTAATAGAGACTCAGAAACACCACAAATCAAAGAAAGGTTGGACAAATGGGATTGCATGAAGCTGCAGAGCTTCTGCATGGCAAAGGACATAGCTAGCAAGATCAATAGAAAGCCCATGGATTGGGAGAAGATCTTCACTAGCCATACAACAGACAAGGGTCTCATATCTAAAATATACTTGGAACTCAAAAAATTAAATCCCCCAGTAACAAATCCTCAAAGAAACAACTTCCCAATAAATAAGTGGGCTAAAGATTTGAAGAGAAACTTCTCTGAAGAAGAAATAAAAATGGCCAATAGACACATGAAGAAATGCTCAACCTCTCTAGCCATAAAAGAAATGCAAATCAAAATGACATTGAGATTTCACCTCATCCCAGTTTTGAATGGCTATAATCAAGAACTCTATTAACAACAGATGCGGGAGGAGATATGGCCAGAAGGGAACCCTACTGCATTGCTGGTGGGTATGTAAACTTGTTCAACCACTTTGGAAAGCAGTATGGAGGTTCCTCAAAAGACTCCACATAGAACTCCTCTATGACCAACTAATCCCATTTTTGGGCATTTACTTGAATGATCACAAACAAGGCTATACTAAAGCTACCCGCACAACTATGTTTATTGCAGCATTATTTACTATAGTTAAGATATGGAACCAACCCAGGTGCCCCTCAGTAGATGAATGGATCAAGAAAATGTGGTATATATACACAATGGAATTCTATTCCTTCATCAGAAAGAATGACATTGACCCATTTGTTAGGAAATGGAAAGATTTGGAAAAAAAATTATACTAAGTGAAGTAAGCCAGGCCCAAAGAAATATAGGTCCCATGGTTTCCCTTATTTGTTATAACTAATATATATCTGAGACAAGCAGAAATGGTCAGATAAGTTGATGTTAGGTCAAATGAATCCCAAGATAAGGACTCAAATGGTTTTTCTTTCTTGCTATTGTTTCTAACATATTTATAAGATGATTTCTTTGCTGCTTTGTATGTTCCTCCCATGGTATAACCCCTGCTTTCACTGTATTTGAGGTTGGTATAATTTGTTGAGGGGAAGGAAAAACCAACTTGTTTTAATAGTGATGCAGGTGGACTCATTGCAACAATGAGATATACAAGATCTTATGTCGAAAAACGAACTTTACTTTTGTGGGGGGTGGGGGGTAAGGTGGGGGGGCCACGGGAACTGGGGCAGATAGGAAAAGATGGTAAGGGGAAACAAAGGAGGAGGCAACAATGCTTGATAAGAAATTTACTCATTACCTTGCTCATGTACTCATAACCCCTCTGTACGATATTTTCACAATAAAATATGTAAAAAATATGGAATGGTAAGTAGTTATAATATTTTTCATTTTTAGACTTAGTACTCAAATATTATCTGAAGCAGGTTTAAAACAGCCAGTATTTTATCGATGAAGAAAGCAGAGTTTATAATATTCAAGTAGCTTGTCTTGTGAATTGCAGCCGATGAGTGGCTTAACTATGCTAAGATCCCAACCATTCTCTAGCAGAGACAGCTTTGTAGACTCTGATGTTGTAGCTCTTGAAAATATGTACAGTGTACTTACTGTGTTTGAAAAATATCTTACAGTAAGAGTTATTTAACAAAATTCATATAGGTTTCCAGCTTGGACCTATGCATATCCAAGAATCTCTGTTTAGCCCTTCCATGCACCTTTTCTTCCTTCCTTCCTTCCTTCTGTCCTTCCTTCCTTCCTTCCTCCCTCCCTCCCTCCCTGTCTCTCTCTCCTTCTCTTTCTCCCTTCCTTCCTTCCTTCCTCCCCCCTCCCTCCCTGTCTCTCTCTCCTTCTCTTTCTCTCTTCCTTCCTTCCTTTCTTCCTTCCTTCCTTCCTCCCTCCCTCCCTCCCTGTCTCTCTCTCCTTCTCTTTCTCCCTTTCTTTCTTTCTTTTCTTTTCTGGTGATGATTAATTGGAGATGATAGTCTAGCAGACTTTCCTGCACAGGCTGTCTTTGAACCTCTATTTTCCATTCTAGACCTGAAGAGCTAGAATATGGACTGAGCCACTAGCACCTGGCTTATTTTAGTGTTTCTGGGCAAACTTGTAATCTCATAATTTAACATATATCTTAAAATTGCTCTAATATAATTTATATAACTCTTATATAACATATCTATAAGGCTATTTTCTAAATACGTATAGAGGGACTATTGGTTATTTTCTTTGAAGAGAGACAAATAATTAGAAAAATAAGGTCAACTAAGTTTTGGTCTGTGAAACATGAAATTATCCTTGTTTGTTTTCTTTTCTTCCAACAAAACGCTACTCTAAATGCAAGTGTGCCTATAACCTCAGAGATTAATAATTTTTTTCTTTAATTGTTTGTTGTGGTTGCTTTTATTCAAATAATGAAAGTGGAACAAAGCTGCCTATGTTCAAACAGTAGTGATTCTGTAGTCTTCTCAGATATTGTCTGAATCTAATTGGATTTTAATGAAATGATATTTCCTTTGTGATAAGTACATAAAAATTATGTTTTTAATTAACATCACAAGGTATGAGCTATAGATACCAAGTTTCAATACAAGTAATATTACTTTAATGTTTACTTCATTTAAAGCAAGACAGAAGTAAGAACAACTTTAGTAGGAAGAGAGACTGAAGTAAACGGACAGTGCTTGGCTTTCTCATCCTTCACTGGAAGAATTTAATTCATTTTACATTTAAGATTGTGCTACTGCGGTTTATTTTGAAAGATGTTCTAAAGTTCTTTGTCTTTTATAATTGTTATTTAAATTTGACTATGCTTTCATAGGATTGCAAATAAGTTTAATACACATCATAATATGCATAAAAGCAATGTTCATCATGTGTATATAACCCTAAAACAAAGAAAATAAAAAATAGATCTGTAACACAGGAAAATATGTTTGTGAAATGTACCTATGTTCCATATGGAAATGTGAGCTATTTAACTCAGGAAATGTGTTCTATTTCCTGATTTGCGGGAAATAACAAAGATTTCCTCAAAAAGCTACATATATCCATAAAATAATTCCCTATGAAAATATATGAAAGGCAACATTATTATGGACACAAAATGGGTTGACATTGCTCAGAGCTGACGTTGGAGAAAAATACCTTACAAAGGGTAATGGGAAAAGCTTTTGGAAAATAACAGAAACTTTCTCCATTTGTTTTGTTGTGGTGTTTACACAACTTTGCACATTTATCAAACATAAATTTGCACACCTAAAAGAATAAATTTTACTCAATAAATCTGAGTTATGAAAGACAATCAAAACTCCTTCATAAATAAATGATAATCAGTTAAAGTGAGCACAGAGAAAAAGAAGACAAACGCTATCATGCATTTTTCATTAATTTAGAAATGCAATTTGCATATTTTACATGAACTATGTAGATTTTAACATTAATGTACTAGATCAGAAGAAAGTATTAACTTTGTAATAGATATAACCATATAACCACAGCACTTGATACTTTTTAACACTCATTGACACTTTTCATAAGGGAATAGAAGGAAATTAATGAAAAAAAAGCTTAATGAAATATCCTAAAAATCATATGTAAACACAATTATTAACATAAAATATTAGAAACATCTTCTGTAATGCATCTCTACAAGGATAAAGACCATCCAAAGAGAATAACAGATAAGCCATGGACTGGGAGAAAATATTTGCAAAAGACATACCTTATAAAGAACTGTCATCCAAAATATACAAAATATACAAATACACAAAAATTTCTTAAACATCCGTGAGAAGACAATAAATTTTGGGCCAAAGAGATAGCTCATGGGAGAAGATGCATGAATAATAAAGCAGCATACATAATCATCATCAGGAAATCACATTAAGCAATAAGATCCTATTAAAGACCCACAAATGCTGGTGGGGAATGGAGCAACAGGAATCATGCCTGATGGAGATGCAAAATGTTCCAGACTCTTTGGTGATGGCAATTTGTCAATAAGTTATAAAATAAACGTGTTTTTTTTTTGGTTCTAGCCCTGTGGCTTAAACACAGAACTTGGGCAGTGTTCTTGATATTTTTTATTCAAGGCTGGCACACTTCTACTTGGGCCATAACTCAATTTATGGCTTATTTGGAGCTTAACTGGAATTAAGAGTCTCACAGACTTTCCTGCCTGGTCTGGCTTTGACCTGCAATCTTCAGATCTCAGCCTCTTAAACAGCTAAGATTACAGGCACAAGCCACTTATGCCTGGAAAAACTAGACTTCTTAATAATAATCATCAGTTTCACTCCTTAGTATTAATTATTACAAAGGAGGTAACAACTATGCTTACATAAAAATATCGACAAAAATGTTTAGAATTATTTTATTCATCATTGCTTAAACTTGGAACTAACCAAGATGACCTCCATCAGATGAATGGATAAACTGTGGTACAAACAGGCAGTGAACTATCATTCATAGGTAAAAAGAAATGTCATTAAATCCCATGGAGGAAAATTAAATGTGTAGAAGTGGACAAAAGAAGGTGACTATATGGCATTTTGAAAAGGCAAAATTATGTTGAAAGTGAAAACATCGGCGGTTAGCAGAGGCAGGAAGGGATAAATAGTAGGAGTACAGAGAGTTTTCAAGGCAATGAAAATACTTTAACTCTGAAGCTGGAGGTAGAGTTCAATGGAAGAGTATTTGCCTAACAATCCCCAAAACACTGACATTAATTCCCAACACTGTCAAAAGCCACAACAAAAACAAAAATGTAGGACCACAAAAAAGAAAAAAATGCTGTTATGGTAGCATATGCCTAACACAGAAGCTGAGGCAGGAGAATCTCAATGTCAGGGTCAGTCCAGGACACATAGCAATCCTCACAAGAACAGGAAGAAGTCAGGAATGAAGAAAGAAAGGAAAAAGAACCTGTTTTACAGGTTGTATAACATCAAGAGCTAATTCTAACATTAAAGTATGGACTTCTGGTGATAATGATCTATCAATATAAATAGATCAGTTTGAATAAATGCGCACTGTGATAAGGATACTGACTATGAGGAAGTTGTGTATGATGTTAGGGCAGGGAGTATGTGGGTAATCTCAGACTTTCTGCTTAACTCTACTCATAAGCTGAAACTGCTAAAAATAACAAAGTTAAAAAAATAATAAAAGAACAAGAACTGTCTAACGACTTCTTTTTAACATTGTAACATTGGTACAGGAGAGCAAAGTATGAAATGGAAAGAAATTATATGTTTAAGGATTGGAAGGGGCAAGGGAAAAGTCATTATTCAGAGATCATATGACTGCTATCTCCACAGATAAACTCAAATAATATACAAGTAAATTAGTAATATTAAGGAGAATATAGCTTATTAACCAAGCAGATTCTCTGCTATATATATATATATATATATATATATATATATATATAAATTTCACATTGACATGCATTCGTTTCTGGAAAAGATAATTTTGGTCAACCATTTTTGTAGAAATACAAAAAATAGGTATACTACCTAAAAACCAAAGATAATGAGAAAAACATATTAAGTTAATTGGCAGATCTATCTATTGATGACTGTCATTCAAATCCAAATATCTGTAAACAAGATTTCATGACTATTTCTTATAAACATGTCAATGAAAATAGATCTTTACATCATTTGTTTTCATTGATAAACATGCAGAGTCTGCAGCAGGTTTTATCTGTGATCAGAGTGAGCAGCTCGGCATTTATAGAAAGGGAAGAATAAGATAACTCCTTATGTGTCTGAGCCAGCATGGCTAAGGCTTTCACAAATTAAATTAAATCGTTGTGAACTTCATTTTAATAACCCCTTAAGAGTAAAACATACAACAGCCTAATTTTGTGGGGTTTTTCCCCTCAAATAAAATTTTAATCTATTATGAAGACTCATTTCTTTCTTGACAAATGTCTCAGAATGCTGGAGAATGAGCACTTCCTGTGTATTGCATCTGCAGAGGAAAAGAGAATTATAGAAATGGAAGACAGTTTAGGTCAATAAAGCCTCTCCAAAGCTCTGACATATTATTAGTAAACCTATTCCCCAAAGTGTCCATAAAGCAAAGCAGAGATGAATAATTAGAACCTCGGAGGGAACTACTCCGCCTGTCTTTCTAATGGTAGTGATGAGGAGAATGTACACCTTTGCTTAGCCAGAAACCATAATGCAGAATGGAGGAACACTTATCAAGAAACAGACTTGCAACTGGAGATACTTGTAGAAATGCAGGCAAGAGAACACATTGGGGGAAAGCTGCTGGCCTACTAGAAACCCAAGTGGCAGCATTAACACCCATGAGACATCAGGAAGCAGAAAGCGAAAACGGTGCTTTCACGATTAGAACTGGAACATCTGATTGCAGACTTCTAACCATTGTTTGCTGAATGTGTTGAAAAAAATGGATGACAACAGGATTTATACTGAGAAATCTCCTGGCCTCTTAAAAATATGTTGAGTTTGAACAAGCTGCTTTGTGAGGATTTGGGGAATAGGTTTCGTGGCTTCCTTGACTTCACAATTCATGGTTTGTGCTTTCTAAGGAGTCCCTGAAATGTCTCAGTCTTGTTTTTGTAGTTTTCCAAAACCAAATTCAACTCAGCTTATGTATTTGCTTCTCATTGTATTAGTTCTTATTCTTGAATCATTTTATTGGAATTAACATCCCTTAATTTCTAACCCAGAAATATATCATTCTCGCTTCACTTTGTCAGCCTCAATCATGACCTAGTTCTAAGCCTGGTGTGACTAGTTCACACCTGTAGTCCTAGCACAAAGGAGGGTGATATGTGGAGGATCATGGTTTAACTTCAGCTCTGTCAGAAAAGTCTGAGACTCTATCTCCAAAATGATTAGCAAAAAAACTCTTCTGGATTCATGGTTCAAATGTTTGGATAACAGCTGAGAAACCAAGCTGAGCAAGCAAGTGGCCCTGACTTCAAACCTAATAATAATAGTAATAATGATGATAATAATAGACATTATTTTGACTAGGCAGTGGTATATGTTATTAGTAAGATACTGTGTTTAAGTAGTAACCAATGAAAAATATTCACATTTGGGGTGAAATGTAAATAGCTCTAACTTTGAACATAGGAAATTCTCCTTAGGTGAAACAACATTCTATTTTTTCTATAGCTCAAAGACATTTTCTAGAATGCCATATGCTTAGTATTTCTTCTATTGATAATGTAAAGAGTAAGAGTTTGGAATATTTATTATTTTTTAAAGATAGACCTAAAATACAAATTGACCAGGAGTCAGTTAAATATAAATATTATTTATAAAGGAAATTAAACTATCAGTCATTTCTGTAGACACAGTACAGGCGGAGCTATGGCATCAATGAAAGAGAATAATCTATGATCATCTTTGATGTGTTTTTTATTCTGCTAGTGTGACTTGAACTCAGGGCCCAGACACTGTCCCTTAGGTATTTATTTATTTATTGCCATTTGAACTTACTTGAGCCATAGCTCCACTTCTAAATTTTTGGTAGTTAATAGGAAATAAGTCTCTCATGGTTTTTTGTTTGTTTTTGTTTTTGATTTTTGCTTGGTCTGGCTTTCAAACAATGATCCTCAGATCTCAGCCTCCTTAGTAGCTTGGATTACACAAAAGATAATCCAGATTATCCAGAAGACTGGCCTACTATATGATTTTGATAGAAAAAAGTGGAACTCTAATACAATGCAGATAAAAAACAAGACCTTCCTGAAGGAATATTAAATGTAATATTTAATAGGAATCATTATTCATCTCACCCTGCCATCCAAGTCTGTAAGTTTGACTACTCTACTGCTCTTCAGCAAGATAATGTAATATGGCCAAGCCTGGTCAATGGTATATGCATGAATGGGTAATTTGAACATACCCTTGAACATTCCCTTGTTTATTTCCTCCCCACCTCTTCCCTGACATGAAATCATTAAGCCAAGAAACAAAATGGAAATCTTTGGAAATAAGATAGAAGCTCTTTGGAGATGTCTGTGGTCATGGTAAAAGTCCTGTGGTGGCTGGGAACTAAATAGTACATATGAAGCACTACCCAGAATTTGATGTGAGAAAAAAAAATAAATTTCCATCCTGGATTCAGGTGGCTTTTCTGAGAAAAAAAATTGATCTCACATTACAACAAATTCACTTTTCTTCTTGAAGTATGTATATGTTTTCTAGTTCTCCAACCGTAAACATGAACAAATTTATAGATTTTAAACTACTAATGTTAAAACAGTATCAGGAGGCATACATCAAAACTTTTAAAATCCAAAGTAAATGAGATTACTGAGAATTTTGGATATCCTGCTTATTTGTGTGGTTAAGATTTGAAAAATATATTGGCCAACTAGAGTTTGATTCAATTAAGACAATGGAAGAGATGAAGAGATATCTATAATAAGATGTCCTATGAGATGTTGTAAGGAATTGGTTGCTCTTTTGCCTTTTTGCTATTGTGGATCAGAAAGTTTGAAAAAGAGAATAAATGGGAATGAAATGAACATGTTATGAAAAGACCAGTGTCTAAAATTCAGTAAGTGGTGAGGGACTGTCATGGGGAAGAACTGAAATATGGGAGAGCATTTACACTTCTTATCCCCTTGAAAATGAAAATGAGCTTTCAGTAACTCTTATAGTTACATTTACCAAATTTTAAAATAATGCTGCCATTAAATATCCTGTTGCACAGAGATTGTTGTTGAAATATTAATGCAGATAGTGCATTGCTCTGGAATCATTTCTGTATATCTACTTAATAAAACTTCTCAAAGAGCGGTAGTTCACTCATAGCCGCCATGAACATATGCTAAAGAGGCCTTGTGACTTACTTACTGTCTCAGAGGGCCATTTTCTCTGTCCACTCTACTATTACTAGATACTTCCTTCCCCAAATTCTTGAATGTGTTTGTCTGTGTTGTATCTCAATCAACAAGAAGACAAAGGATGCCACAGTTAATAAGCCAAATTATAGGAGTCGTAATTGTCACCTGCACAGGCTGGTGGCTGCACAGAGGTATGAGCTTCCCAAATCGTGCAACTCTGGGACAGCTCAGAGTTAGTCTTTTAAAGATGAAAACCACATCCTTTTTGGCAAGCAATGTATAGGGAGTTTTTGTTTTGCAAAGCATATACAGGAGCAAAACTTAGCATTATCAGTAAATTTAAAATTATTTTCTAAAATACTGGGTGGTTGGAACATTTTGGGGGAGTTTTTTTTTTCAAAACTTACTTGAACAAACAGCAGTTCTGGGGTAAGGAGCCTTTTTTCCTTGGGGAGCAAAATGTCATAACATCTGTCAGCTTAAGGACATAACCTACTTCACATGGACACATATATCTTACTGATGTCTCACTCAATGCATTCTTCTACAGCAGTCTTATGTCACAAGGCCTATGATTTGCTCTTGGACATCACAGTGTCTCTTGATGAGTGGATAAAAACTCCCAATCTTCCCACCCCATCTTCTCTTGATTCTTTAGCTTATGCTAGAAGGGATAGCAATTCAGAACAATCCCAATGGCCAATTATAGTAATTCTAAATTTGGTGAGAACAGGGGACAGCAACAGAGGGAAGCAGCTGGAAGAAGTGCACTCTTATCTCTGTTGGAAGAACTGTTTGATAAAAGGGGTAGGAATCAAGAAGTCTCTTGAGACTGTCAATAGAGGCAAGAGCCGACAATCCTGGTGAACACTGTCTTGGGATGGATAGCATCATCTCGCATTTTTATGGGCACACACACTGAGGCAATGTTATTGGTACACAGTCACCAGCTGTCACATGAGGTTCTTTGGGGAAGAATTGCTCATCACCCCAACTGGCTACATGCCACGGAGGAAACTGCCCTGTGCTAATTGCTGAAGTGTTGAAACAAGGCTTTGGCTTAGCACAGGTGTGAAATGAGTATTAATTTATTTGTAGAGTGTTGAAACTATAATTGGATACTTACAAATGCCTCTCCTATGTTGGTGTCCATGCTGCTGCTGTAGAGTCTCCTGATGAGTTAGGAGGAGGCTCAGTGGGAACCAAGGCATGCAGACTGACTCTGCCATCCAGGGAGTTTCTTAGGATGTTGTTTGTTACAACATGGTCCATTTTTCCCCCTGCTGAGTAGAAGCTGTTAGGAAGAGATTAGAAAGCCAATAACCATAATGGAAAACTAGAGGTCAGAAGGTTAAAAGGAAGCAAAGGCTGAAGAGAAAAAAGAGAAGAAGCAAGAATCATTTTGTAAAGTTGTTTTATGTTGGTTTGTTTGTGTTTTGTGTTTTTTTAGTTGTGGGGCTTGAACTCTGGGCCTGGGCGCTGTCTCTCAGCTCTTCAGCTCAAGGGTAGCACTTACCACTTGAGCCACAACACCACTTCCAGTTTTCTGGTGGTTAATTGGAGATAGGCGGTCTCACGGACTTTCCTTCCCAGATTGGCTTTGAATGGCGATCCTAAGATCTCAGCCTGCTGAGTAGCTAGTATTATAAGCATGAGCCACTGGTGGCCAGCACATTTGGTACAGTTTTATGACAAGTGGATGCTTTGTCAAATTTCTGTTTAAGAAACACAACCAAAGGCCTAAATCTGGATACAGTGAGGGGGGGTATGGAGCTTACAAAGAGCTAAATACAGAGACCAGGTGAAATATTCTGACCAAAGGACTAGTGAAAAGAGATCCTCAAGTATGGCTGCTAGGACAATTTGGAGCACCATGTAAGCTCAGCACATTATAATTTTTTTTTCAAATGTGCCTGCAAACAGGGGACAGTAAAGATTCTTTTGCCTTTTAGTCTTCTAGAGCTAGTTAGTTGATATTACAGTTCTTATGTTTAGATGAAATAATCACTTAGAGGATGCAAAAGGAAGCATGAAAGGAATTTTTAAGGAAAATGAGATGACAGTCATCCCATCAACTACCAAGGAATGATTTAGTAAGCAGGAAATGAGGAAATCAAGCCTCAGTTTCCTAACTCTGATGGAAATGGGAGTTTTGCAGCATTATTGTTTTGCACTTGATGGAATTTGGTCACCCTCACCTCTGTTCAGCCCCAGCCTTACAGTTTTAGCACAGAAGAGGCTAGGCCTGCAGGCTTGGATTACAGGTATTTGACATTTTAATATTCACAGTGTAAAGATGATACATAGGAAATACAGCTTATTATCTACCACTGTGTGTTTATGTTAGTTGTCTCAGACTTCTGCTCTTGCTTGTGGGAGGAACAATGTGGGAAAAAATAGCAAGTGCTTATTTCTTTAATTTAATCTTCAATTTGTATAGATTTGGGTTTACCCAACACTGTAGTGATTTTTGTGAACTTAATGTTGAACCAAATGTTCAAATCACATTCATATTCAAGACATTATTTTAACCAAAACAGTTTAAAGCAAAACCTTCATTACTATTGACCAAAGCATGGATTTCTCAAGCCAGTAACCTTTTGTGATTATCTGTTTCCTAGAGGTACAAGGGTTTGGACTCAGAACCCTGGCCTGAGAATTGAGCCAGAATTCCAAGCCTTTTGTGATTTAGTTATTTTTCAGATAGTCTCCCAAGTTCTTGCCTGATACTGGCACTGTATTATAATCTTTCTGAGTATGCTTTCCATGTAACTGGGACCATTGCTGGCTTGTTGGGTGAATTGTCTTCCATTCTTTATAACAGATCTTGAACTGTGATCTGTCTACCTTTGTCTCCTGATTAAATGGGATTACACTCAGGCTATACTCTTACATACTATAGATAATCCTATTAAATGTGTTCATATGTTTACTATGTAATATTTACATTTAATAAATATGTATATCTTTTCATATGCTTATTCATCTCATGGTTTTCTCCAACTCTTTCTTAGGTTTACTAGTTCCCTAGGGCTTCCATAACAAATTGCCACAACTTTTATGGCTTACAAAAATGAGGTAGGTATTGGTGGCTCACTAATGTAAACATAGTTAATCGGGGAGCTGACCTCTGGAGGACTTTAGATTCAAAGCCATCTCAGGCATAAAAGTCCATACGAGGGGCTGGGAAGGTGGCTCAGTAGTAGAGCACTTGCTTTGCATGCATGAGGCCCTAGGTTCGATTCCTCAGCACCACATAAGCAGAAAAAAAGCTGGAAGTGGCGCTGTGGCTCAAGTGGTAGAGCGCTAGCCTTGAGCTGAAGAGTTGAGGGACAGTGCCCAGGCCCAGAGTTCAGGCCCACAACTGGACCCTCAAAAAAAACAAACAAAAAAAAAACCCCAAACTTAAAGGTTCACTTAAAAACAAGATGAAAATGTCAAATGCTACCAGAAGTCGGGGAGAAAGCAGTCAAGAATTCAATGTATCATTTACAAAATTAAGAAGATTAAGGGAAGGGTAAGTAGGGAAGGGATGGGTGAGAGCTGATAGGGGTGACCTTGATCATGATGCATTGTACTCAAAAACTGTTTTGTTGAATGGCAACTGCTTTGTACAACTACTTAAAGATAATAATATTATTTTTAAAAAAAAGTCCCTGTGACTCCATGTCTTTCATTCATTTTTTTTTGTTTTTTGTTTGTTTATTTGTTGTAGGGCTTAAACTCTGGGCCTGGACGCTGTCCCTCAGCTCTTCAGCTCAAGGCAAGCACTCTACCACTTGAGCCACTGCACCACTTCTAGTTTTTTGGTGGTTACTTGGAGATAAGAGTCTCACTTTCCTGCCCAGGCTGGCTTTGAACAGCTGCATTTCTTTTTTAACCAAGCTTCAGCTAAATATCCAAGCCAAGTGAGCATGAGGACCTGGGATCAACTCCCAATACAAACAAAACAAACCCAAAGTGACAAAAGCCAGGAATGCATTCTGTAAGTATGGAAATTCTGATGTAGGAATGCTGTGCTCCCTCTGATAGATAGCTCCAGATCCCAATTTCAGCTCTTCCATTGTCTCCTGACTCTAGGATTTCCTTCTCTGGTGGCAGCATCACTACGAAGTCTTATGTCTTTACATGAGTTTTTTTGTTTCTATGTGTCTTCTTTTACTTGCATAAAGACATTGACCACTGGGATTTTAGGTTTTAGAATCACATTAATCTAATTTGACTTTATCTTTTTTACATTTGTAAAGAAAACACTTCCCAGTGACATCACATCACATTCTGAATTTCAGATGGGTTTAGCTCGTCTTGTTGGGCATTATTCACCCCATTATAGAAGTAGAGAGAAGAGATTTACATATTCCATAATTAATAATCAGAAGGTCAACTGATCTGTTACTGAATAAATGAAGATACAAAAAAAATTCCTTTCTGTTATGCTGTTATTTATGTTTTTCTGTCTTGTTTCTTGCTAAGCTATATAAATGAAAATAAAATGGATAATTGCAGATATTTCAGTATAATATGCAAGAGACCTGAGGACCAGGGTGGCCCACCAATCCCACTTTTCTTGGATCATTTGAAATGGTATTAAAAACATCTGGATTTGGGCTGGGAAGGTGGCTCAGTGGTAGAGCGCTTGCCTTGCATGCCTGAGGCCCTGGGTTTGATTCCTCAGCACCACATAAGCAAAAAGAAAAAAGCTGGAAGTGGCTCTGTGGCTCAAGTGATAGAGCGCTAGCCTTGAGCTGAAGAGCTGAGGGACAGCACCCAGGCCCAGAGTTCAGGCCCCACGACCAGACCCCCCCCAAAAAATTCTGGATTTGTATATGATTCCTAATCTTGAAAAACACTGTGTCTCTAAGATATCCTAGTCCAACATGTGCCTGGTGAACACCAGCCATAGTATGTGGTCAATGGACTTTATTATTAAGGGAAATGGGGCCTTCTTCTCCCCCCATTCACACATTGAGGTACTGAAGTCAAGATGAACTTTATTTTTATTCCAAACTAGGGACCAAATCAGTAAAATCCAAACACTTTATTAAAAGGACAACAATAGTTGAGTGCTGGTGACCAACTCCTATAATCCTTGTTATTCGGGAGGTGAAGACCTGGAGAATCAAAGTTCAAATCTAGCTAGGGGAGAAAAGTCTGTGAGAGTCCATCTCCAATTCACCAGAAAAATGCTGGGCTAAAGGCCAGACCATGAGCAGGAAGACAGAGCAAGAGCACCAGGCAAAAAACAAATGACCCCAAAACAAGCAACACCAAAATACCCCCGAATTCACAAACAGAAATAAAAATTTCAGACATGAAATGTACTCTATTCGTCTATTTAATTTCTTCATTTGACATTATGCCAAGTCAAAGAAAAGTGAACTGGGAAATACTTGAAAGCCTGGGAGAGACAGCATAGTTAGATAAAGTGTAAAAGAAGAGATAGGAAAATGCATTAAACACAGATACGTGGGGGAAAACTTTAGAAACAAAATAAATTGCCATTATCATAAAACATAATAAAATATCACTAGAGTAGAATTTGACTTGCAAATAACAATAATGCATAATTCTAAAGCAATCACTATATGCCAGGTATTTTTCTAAGCAGCTTTCTCTCTCTCTCTCTCTCTCTCTCTCTCTCTCTGTCTTACTTTCCCTTGTGTCTCATATCTAATCTTCACAATTGCCTCTCATCTAATTTGAAAATCCAAAAGCTAAAGCACAGATAGTCCATTACCTGGTCCAGAAAACCTGGCTCAGATTTTGGACTCTTGTCTCTACAACATATTGTTCAGGGCTTACAAAATGCCTGATGTTTGATTTGTAAATAATCATTACATGTATACAAATATGTTGGAAAAGGTAACAATTCCATCCCTGGATATATCCTCTATAAATATCATATATTCATGGCCCAGTCAGGATCAGGAAGGTTCATAGAAGGGTAAATAACACATAACATGTGTTGTATTCTCCCAGAGCAAATGTAGACAACAACAAAAAATAAAATAAACCACATCTACATGCATGAGAATGGACAAATCTTAGAAATAGCACGTGGAGAGAAAAAATAAGAACCGAAATCAATAATAGTTAAATAGAAGTCAAAATCAATAATATATTTTAGGAGATACATATATCATTAATATTGGTGAAAACAAGGATAAAGAGATGAGAAACCAAAATCATCTACTGCTTATTACCACTCAACAGGGATGACAGAGATGGTATCAGATAGGAACAGGAAATAAACATTTACATTTGGTTGGAGAAAAAACACTTGGATGATCTATTTATACATTCCATCTTTCTTATATACTGCTATGGTTCCAATATAGTTAGTTTGTCTCCTAAATAACTCATTTTCAAATTGAATCTCCATTATGAGACTAGATGGGATCTTTCAGAGGTGATGATGGCTCTGCCCCTGAGAACAAATGAAGTCATTCATATGACTAATGGATTAATGATTATCTTGAGTGGTCCCCCATTGGAGCCCTACTATCGCTTTACTCCTGGGTCACCTTGAAACTCAGCTAGTAAAAGAGGTTGCCACTAAATTTGACTTCTCAACTTTTGATTAAACTGTGAGCCAAAATAAATATCTTTTGTTTTTAATTTACTGTCTTAGGTCATTATCAGCAAAATTCAGCTAACACATATATGAATCTGTGTGCAAAGAATGTCTGAACTTTATTTGTTGTAAAAAGAAAAAAATGAATCAAAGGTAATAGAATGGCCACAGACTTACCCTACAAACAGCCTCATGCAGACCCTTCTATTAAGCAGAACAAGGAGTGCAACACAATGGTTATGTGCTACCTCTTCTCTCTATGGCATTTGAGCATGTGTACCTACAGGCACATAGAAAATGTTCCCTTTATCACCTCCAACTGTGGGTATCAGTTTATTGCTTGTATTACTACTGAAGATGAGGAGAGCTTTTCAGTTTACTATCATAGGAGCTTTTAGGGTCACCAGCAGCAGAGCTCATGTTGGTAGTGCCTAAGGAAAAGCTCATAGGCTTCTGGGTAGCATAACTCCCACTACCAAAATAGACACAGATTTGATACTCTATACTTTCTAATATCTACACAGAAATAAGCCAAATAGGAGCTGAAAATTATAGAAAAGATAATTGCAACAAAGTGTTGTTTTAGAAAAGATAAATACAATTGACAAAATTTTAGCTTGCATTATTACAAAAGAGAAGATATCTGAGTAAATAAAATTAGAATGTAAAAGTAAATATTAAAACTAATACAACAGAAATATAACAGATAATTAGAAATTATTATGAACAACAGTATTTCAAAAAATTGGAAAATCTGAAGAAGTAGATAAATTTCAAGAGACACAGAACTGATTAAATGACTAAAACTGAACCCTCTAGACAACTTAAAAACAAACCAATCAACAGTAAATCATGATATTGAATTAGTTACAAAACATTTTCCCAAAATGACAAGTCCAGAGCTACATATCTTCATCCCCATATCTTATTAATTGTTTAAAAAATTACTTATGACAGCGAAGTTGGCTCAGTGGTAGAGTGCTGCTTGCCTTGCATGCATGAGGCCCTGCGTTCAGTTTCTCAACACTACATAAGCATCAAAAAGCCAGAAGTGGCGCTGTGGTTCAAGTGGTAGGGCGCTAGTCTTGAGCTGAAAAGCTAAGGGATTGTGCCCAGACCCAGAGTTCAAGCTCAGGACTGGCAATAAATAAATAAATAAATTTAAAATAAATTTAAAAAAATTAAAAATAAATTTCCCCAGACTGTGACAAACACTTGAAAGGGAGGAAATTCTTTCAAACTCATTTTGCTAGGTGAATATTACACTCATACCAAAAATATGACACATAAAAATAGCAACTTACATACTAATACCTCTTATGAACATAGGTGACAAAATTATCAACACAATATTAGGAAGTTGAATCCAATAGCATATGAGCAAGTTTATTCATCATGATCAAGTGTCATTTGTGCTAGTCTAGAGCAAAAAAGCTAGGCCCTGAGTTCTGAAAAGATAAAGAGAGAGAGAGAGAGAGACTGAGACAGAGACAGAGATAGACAGAGAAGAATTTACTTATGAAATAGTATAGCAGAGAGATATATTATCTTCATATAGTATTATATAAATCATAACTAATATATTAATATTGTATATATTTGAGTGAACCGTCTCCAATAATCTCAAAATATTGTTATGCTATCCTGCTGAAAACTCCATGTCTATATAACAGAAATCTGAGCACTGTCTTGTAAAGAGATAAAGTGAAAAAAATAATTACAAGTAAACTAAATGTTAGAAAAATAGCATAATAAGCAATCTCAGATGTGTCTACTTAAGAAATTAAGTAAAATAAAACTAACAAGGACACTAAGGTGGAAAACTCATACTGACATTTGAAGTCCAGTGTGGAACATTGAGACATTCAATGGGAAGGCCAGAGTAGAGGGTAAAAAAGTCCAGCCAGACTTAGCCGGGAAAGTCTTAGCTACTATGTGCAAAGTACTCACTAGAGCTAAGAAAAGGAATATTTATGCATATACCTGGACTAAAAAATCTTAAAAAAAAACAATGACATTAAATATTGTACTTATGTGATTTGTTCCAAGATGTCTGGATGTGTTTATTCAGAATTGGCATTTAAAGGATGAGAAAAAAAGACAATACACCTCTTCTGATGTAGGTAGAAATCTTAGGATTTATCAGACAGGGTGGAGAATGTTTTATGGCCATACTGTGAAAGAAAAGGAAGGTTAGATGCTACATTTAGGCTTTATGGCTTACATTTAACTTTACAGCTTGCATGGTGTTATGTTTTCCACTACATATCCCAGGGAAGAAAACTTCTACCTACTATGGCTTCCCAAAGTGAGCAAGACAGAAGCAAAGACAAAAATCAGAGACAGAAACTTTTTCTGATGTTATTCTGAGGATTTTACTCTGCGGTAACAAATTTATTTTCCAGTAACATCCAACAGTATATAAATTTACTAATTCTTCAGTTTATTTTATTTGTGAACCAAATAGAAAGCTCAACAAGTAGTTAGCCATACATTCGCATGTCAAAAAAGAAAAAAGTATATTAAAGGAACTGCAGAAATGAACAATTCTTTTTTTTAATTTAATTTTATTTTATTTGTGAACATACTGTACAGAGGGGTTACAATTACATGGGCAGGATAATGCATACATTTTTTACCAAGCATTGCAGCCTCCTCCTTTGTTTACCCTTCACATCCCTTCCCAGCCTCCCCCCCCCCCCCCCCAATCCTCCATCCCCCCCCCATCTCGCACCAACGTTGTAAAGCTCATTTTCGACATGACAACTTGTACTTCTCATTGTTGCAACAGGTCCACCTGTATTCTTAAATGACTTGTTTTTCCCCATCTCCTCTATACTGACATCAAATATAGTGAAAGCAGGGGTTATACTGTGGGGGAGGGACATACAAAGCAACAAAGAAATAGTCTTATAAATGCGTTAGAAACACATGCATGTAAGAAAAAAAGAAATGAACAATTCTCAATGACAATTTGTTATTAAATGATGCATAATAAGATTCCAAACTGTGAAAAATGTTTTTATGGTAAACATGATAACCAGATTCAAACTTGTTCTAACTTGCTTTATGCATTTGTGATTTATGGTTATCCACATGACTGGCTAGAAATATCTACAAGCAGAAAGACAGTAATAGTACTAGTTTTACCTACAGTGATTCACATTCTTGAGTTATGAATTTCCATTGCATATTATTCTCAAATAGCAAATTGCCTATCTTTTTACTACTTTTTACTTGTACTTGGTTGATTCTAACACCAACTTAGTTTATGGTTGAGGGAAGGGAAAAAACAAATTGTTTAAATAGGGATACAGTTTGACCTATGGCAACAATGAGATGTACAAGACGTTATGTTAAAAAAACGAACTTTAAAACTTTAGTGGTGGTGGGAGGATGGGAAAGGATGGGAAGGGGAAACAAAGGAGGAGGCAACAATGCTTGATAAGAAATATACTCATTACCTTGCTCATGTAATTGTAACCCCTCTGTCTGGTATTTTCACAATAAAAAAGAAAAAGAGAAAAGAATATTTGGGATGCTACTCTTTTGACAGACAGACAGACAGACAGACAAATAGATAGATAGATAGATAGGTAGATAGATAGATAGATAGATAGATAGATAGATAGATAGATAGATAGATAGATAGATAGATAGATAGATAGATAAATAGATACTACAGAGGGGTTATAGTTACATGAGTAAGATAATGAGTACATTTCCTATTGAGCATTGTTATCCCCTCCTTTGTTTTTCCCCTACCATCCCTTCCCTTCCCACCTCCCCTCCTCTCCCCCACCTGAAGTTGTAAAGTTCATTTTCAACATAGTGTCTTGAACTATTTGAATGTTTTATTTGACATTTGATCCTGGCATGTTCCCTGGTAAGAAATAAGTCCAGTGAATGATGTGTCTAAAAATGGTTATATTTGTCATTGAATCATTCTCTACTAAATAGTAGCTGTTAAATTCTTAACCAATATCTAATTCTCAAAAATCATTCCATATAAGATGTCTAATTTAAGGTTATAGTTAGTGAATAATTGTCCAAAGGTTTCACAAAAAATAGTTCATAAAATACATTAGTTTCCCTCCTAGTCATTGACCCTTGTAGAATCGGTTTTCTAGTTCTAAAATATTTTAATTTTAATGTACAATAGTTTTACCTGTTTCTTAGTGTGATTAGCTGGCCAATAGTGATTTATGCCTATAATCCTTGCTAGTTTGAAAGCTATGTGGATGACTGAGATTTTAAGAAAATCCAGGCAGAAAAGTCCATGAGATTCCATTTTCGAAATAATCAGCAAAAAGCAGGACTGGGGATTTGGCTCAAGAGGAAGAACAACAATACAGCAAGCCAGATGAATAAGCTTGAGTTCAAATCCTGTTTTTCTCAAATGTTTAATAATACTTTGCTTTCTAATATGTTAACATCATTGTATATATAATAAATAGCATATATAAATAGTATATATAAGTATATATGTACATATGTATATAATTAATATTTAAGTAAATGTATATGTCTACATACGGAATATATACATTTATGTTTTATGTATCAATTAATGCCTCCTTTAAGCATGAAAGCATTAAATTTGATTAACAAAATTTATCATTGATTGAGAATAAAGAATTTACAGCCAGCTATTATACATTGTGATATGAGACTCTCCAGAGTCTTCAGTATTCTGTTTGAGAAAAAGTTGATGTTCATTCTTGTAAAAGGCAAATTTCTTCTTTTTGTTTTTTAGACGTGCTATAGTCTGAACTCAGATCCTTGAGCTTTCTAGGCAGGCATTTTTACACTTGAGCAACTCCAGTGTTTTCTGTTGATTATTTGAGATAGGCTCTTCTTTTTTTGCCTGGACCTGTGTGGATTGAAATATTCCTCTGTGTGTGTGTGTGTGTGTGTGTGTGTGCGCGCGCGCACACACGTGTGTGCACTGTACATAGCCATGTACCCCTTTTATAGTTGGGATGACAAGCATGAACCACTGTACCCATCCACTGATCCAAATGGAATCTTAAGAGCTTTTAAATAGTTTAAAATTTTATTTCTTCTAGACTGACTTTGAACTGAGAAACCTCAGATCTCTACTTCCAAAGTGTATAGGATAACAGTTAGAGCTACTGTGTTCTGCATTCTTTTGCTCTTATTTGGCTTTCTTCCAGGCTTTCTCAGAAAGATGGGCAACAAATCCCAATTTGGGCCATGCACCAGAAGAGATCTATGTTGGAGATCAGTCTGCAAATACTTGAGGAGAAGATGGCCAGACTTAGCAAATTAATACACTTAAATTTGAAGTTTTTTTACTCATGATAATTTTAATGTGAATATAATCCATTTAATACCTGGGAAGTACTTAGAAAAAAGTACTCATCATTGATCTGAAATCCCATTTTAACTGAATACCCAATATTTGAATTGACAAAGCTACCCCAGGAGCACTGGTTTCCACAGTGAGAAAGAACAAGGAAACATAATTATAGATTAGCAGACATCTTCTGACAACTGCCCTGGGAAAGCATATTTCAAAACAGACATGACACCCTTCCAGATTCTTGGGTGAAATGCTCATGATTTCACTTGTGCAAGGGGCAAAAGGAAGATCCTATTGCACAGGCTCATAGCAAACGAATTCTTGATGAATGGTTAATGGCCACAGGCAGTACAAGACCAGTTGGGAGAAGGCCAAATGGAAACTTAATGAATCCTCAAATGAAGAAGTGGTTAGGGGAAAGCAATTGGCAACGTGTTTTTCTGATCCATGAAGTAATAATGCAACACAAAACTGAAATGTCTTTTCCTTAAGCCTCTTGTCATTGGGCTTACTACAAGGAGATTTTAGAAGAACTACCTTGGTGAACAACGTTTCATTTGGATTCTCTTCCATCTCCTAGAGTTTCATCCTTCCTGGGACCCTCCAAACAATATAGTTCAAAAGTGTGGACTCAATATATCAGTTATGTTGAGACTAAGCCCTGAGTTATGTGGACTCATATGGAATAGTTCTTTTCTGGAACTAAATTACATGGCATCTTGCCCACTACTATGAATGACATCTTCCTCTTTCCCCTCTTCCTCATCATTTGTAGAAAATTACATATAGAATCATAACAGTAAAAAACAATTGAGCAAGTGCATTTTGAATTGCTCTATGTATCTAGTAATAGACTAGAAATCACAAGGAATCTGTAAACATGTTCTAAAACTTTATCCAACATACACAATTCATATGCTATAAAGCAATAGGACAGAGAGGAAAGTGGTGGGACTCAGGCCAAATATGCTGGGGATTCTGAAGAGACAACTTGGTGAAGGAAGGAAAGGCCCTTTTTATAGGTAGTGCTGGCAAGATAGAAAAGTTGAAGGACATCAGAGTCATGGCCAACCCCCCCCATATGCCCTTTCAGAGAAAATGTTACAAGAATAGCTAAACATTATTCATTCATTTTCTTGTCAAGAAGAGGATTCTCCTCTTGCTGAATGAGAACATTTACTTTTCTGACCAGAAACAAGGTACATACAAGGGAACATGGAAAAACATGCTAACAAGTTTGGTAAAATAATACAAGAGTCCGTTGTAAGAGAAGCTGTTATACTTTTGCCAAAGAAGTGTGGTTGAATTGCTGAAAACTACATTTATTTCAAATGTTAACATTGGCCAAGTGTGGTGGTGTTTACCTTTATTCCATTAGTAATTATTATTTGCTTTTGCACATTAGTCCAATAATGTACTTAGACCACTAGTGTACTTATTACTAAACAAAATTCCTCCATGAAATGCTTTAGAGTGTAAACTTTCATATAAATAAAAAATAAAATCCTATTCATGATGCTAGCTAGCTCCCATGCTCCATAAACTATACCTTGTAGTCTGAATTAGTGCAGTATTTTGTGGTTCCAAAAAAATCTAAAGGTGAAGAATTTGGCTTACCTCACTTCAGTAAGGCTGAAATGCTTATCTTTAATGTCCATGTATTAATTTCAGAATTGCTCAGTTATAGCATATAGAGATTGGTTTTCACAAACTACTGATTCTTGTTCCTATCTTTACATCGTTGTGCTTGGGCTTGAGATTTGCCATTATAAACATTTTTTGTTCTCAAATACTGCAAAACACAGATGGCCTCAATCACCAAACTTGGAAATTGTCAATGGGGTTCCTTGTTATAAAATGGGGAGAATACTTTCCTTGTGAAAGATAAAGCGGGTCATATCCCAATGGCAATTAAGCCTGGCTATTTCAGGGGGGCCATGTAATGAATTAGAGGTGTTGGTAGTAAGGTGTTGACTGCCAAGTTTTGAGTCTCAGTAGATATATTGAAGAGAAAGACAGATATTCAGAGAACGTATATGTAAATTTTAATTTAATAGCTGGCTTAACCTATGGCTTAAGTAACCTTTCAGTTTTCCATTTTCCACAGATTTCTACTTTTGGACCCACTTGTTTGATCCCTCACTGTAGAATTAAAGAGGAAAAAGTGATTAAGAGGTGAAGTATAGTCTCCTTTGGGATATATATATAAATATATATATATATGTGTGTGTGTGTGTGTGTGTGTATATATATATATATATATATATATATATATATTACAGAATGTATATTGTGAATGGAAGCTTAACATTTGGGCCTCATTTGCATCACCCCTCCCTAGACTGTATGTCCTATATATGGCTGGGGTAACTCTGCCAAAGCCTTTCCTTCTGCCGTCTGCTAACCTCATCAAACATTTGCTCTCCTAAAACAAAGATGGGTCCAGGAAAGTTTTGCTTATATTTCAATTGCCACTTGAAACTAAAGATTCCATCTCTTCTGAATTAGTTTGAATACCTCAATTTATGGTTGATACTGTCTAGAATTCATAGGTCGTGAATGCTTTAAAAATTGTTTGAAGATCTTATGTAGGGTGGAGGGTTCATTTTCTGAATCAGGGGCTGCAAATGCGTTCAACACAGTTCATGGTATATGCTAAGTCCAGTTTACAATGGATGTGCTTGGCATCATTTATGTATGGCTAAGATGCAAAATGTTCTTGTCACACAGCCCCCCACCCATGGTTACCCCATCAAGGATGCAATTGTTTCTACCTTTCAGAATTGAATGCTTCATTAAGTGCTGGACCATGTGACTTAATGGGGTTCCAAATTTGCTAACTTCATATTTAGCTACAAAATATCAAGACAAATACCTTGATGCCTCCATCAGGTCTCTACAACTTGTCACATTTGCTAATCTTTCCCCAAAGGCCTCAGAAGACAGGGAAGAATGTAAAGTTTTAATTTGCTAATCACCCAGTTGGAGAGGGGCTGTGGGGGGAGATGCTAATCGTCTGCAGACATCTGTAATGACCCTTGGACAAAACCGAGGAAAACTAAATCAAAGCTTTGACAAGGGCAAGAGAGCGGAAACAGAAGCTCTAATTGTGGCCATGTGAAGTGTACTTAGCCTTTTGCATCTTTTTGTGGTTGAATTGCACTATACTTCATATAAAGTAACTGTTAAGGACAGGACCAAAAATGACTTTTTCCATCTTTAAGGATAAATGTTCAGACTGGATCTGTGAAATATGCAAAAGAAGGTCCGACATTATGGTGCAAATGTAGCCGACAAAAGCTTTTGCCAGTTAAATTTGGCTAACCTGCAGAAAGCCCATTGTCAAGCCAGCCATGCTTCAGTGAGCTCTCTTCCCTCTTTATGGTTAAGTGAACCTGAAAACAATGACAAAGAAATATGCACTGAGTCACATATTCTAAGAAATAGACTGTACTCTCCTCTAATCGAAATAACGGCACTTTAATTCTTGGATTTTCCACATTTTCATTGGGAAAGCTCCTATTTTCTTTCTCTGAATCTTTATCCGCTCTTGCAGTTCTGCCCAGGGGGGAAGCTTTACAGGACCTTGCCAGTATAGCAGTTGAAATATTAAGAACAGAGCAGAACAGGCAAAAGAAAGGTAAGTTTGCTTCCTTGCAGTATTTTGAGTGTTTCTTTGCTGGCAAATGTTGAAGTTTCTTCCTTGAGAGAAGTTTCGTTTAATACCCGACCTGTGTCCAATCAACTCTTCATGTTGCTTTTCATGGCTGAGACATAGGAGGAGAGAAAAGGAGAGCATTTGATAGCGCTCCAATTACAAAACAAAGTGGAAAGCCATAGATTCTGCACTAAATATAGACCCACACTGACAGAATTGTCAGAGGGGAATGTTGTATTCTCGAAAAGGAAAACTGACTAAGAAAAAAAAAGTTTATCATTTTTCTTAGCTTCAGAAGTTATATTCTTGGAATTCTTTTAAGTGAACTTGTTTTTTTGAGGATGAAACTGTTATATAATTTGATAATGGAAAAATATAAACTTGATCTGAAATCACAAAAAAGGTGATAATGACGTGAATATTTTTGCATTTGTCTCTGTTGGATTTTCTTGTTGTGATTAAAATAACTTTTCAAATGGACAAGTTAAAAAGTTTCACTTTAGTCTGGCCTGTAAAAACAGCTAAGTTTCAGGGATCTTGAATTTATTTATTTATTTAATTAATTTTTGGTCAGTAAAAGTTGTTAAGTCAACTCAGGATAGATGGCTGACATTTAAAATACCCAGTAAATGGCCTTTTTCGTGATTTGTCTTTAAGAGAGGATGTAATGGAGTCATGCATATTTTTACTTTTCCCTCCCCACAGCAAATTCTCTGGTTTCGGTGTTCCAAGTTCTTTAGTATTGAGTTTTTCTCACTGGAGTCAAGATTCCCTAAAGCACTGTGTAAAAGCACCCAGTCAATACTGCAGACTCCTCCGGGTATGGTCTTGACAGCTCCTCATCCCAACCCTGATGGCTTGTCAGCATCCGTTTTCTCAGCAGGCATCTCTCAGCCCAGGTCTTGATTTCTTTCGTTAGTCTTCTTTTAACCAAGAAATGCAAACTTGCATTGATTTCTCCTGCTTGCTCTGTTTCCTCTCTCTCACCTACTAGCAAATGGAATTCTTAGATGGAGAATGTCTCAAGTTTAAAACCTTTCACCTTTGTGTGAGTTCCACCTTCCCATTCCTTTCCCTGAATAAAACTTAGGACAAGAGTTGTTTAGAGCATTAGGCAATATAACTTAAAAAAATAACAAAATGTATCTTAAAGATGAGAAATGACAAATTCTAATGGTAACAAGTTACTTTTCTGTGCATCCTAGAAATGTAAATATTGTGTAACTTGATACAAAGTTGAAATGTCTATAAGTACAACACCTCCAAGAAGTCTAGCCCCCATGTGACCAGCCTCATCCATATCTGAGAGTAAATAATCCCAATAAAACCATTTCTATATTGATCAGAAAAGGGTACCACATTGTCTTCCAGTTCCAGTGGCTAATCTCTCCTAGGAAAGCAGTCAATTAATGGGAAAGTATAAAGGACTTGATAACTTGCTAAAAGCATGTTTTGAAGTCATAGGATTTTTCCAACCAATGTTGGTATAACTTCAAGACATTTTCAAATGGAGATCATAATAGTAAAGTGTATGACTTAATTGATGGGGAATGATAAGACTAAACATATTCACAGCTGTGCCATTGATATATGTCTTCATGAATTTATTTTGGAGATCTACCTATCTTTCTATCTTTCTATCTATCTATCTATCTATCTATCTATCTATCTATCTATCTATCTATCTATCTATAGGATTAGAGTGTTCTCTGGTACTTGAATGTGAATGTGAACAGGCCACAAACAAAAGGCAGAAGTTCACAAAAGCAATTTATGATGTGTTTATGTGACTTAGAAATTCCAGGACTACTCTGGTCACTTATTAGAAGCTGTTCTGATCATTATTTGTGTTGAAGTCTAAGGCTCACAATATTTTGATAAGAAAATTTCATTTTGAAATTATATTTTAGCTAAAATTGCTGGACAATGTACTCTTGGTAGACTCCTGTCTTTCACTGATCCCAATAATATCTGATAGTGACCTAAAGTTAAATCTTCAAATTGTACTGTGAAAAGAATGTTCAAACATTGTCAATTCTCTCAAATGCAAGAGATAAACTAATTTATATTTCTTTTCCACTATCTGTATCTGTGGATCTGCACTGCACTCTTCTTTTTTTTTTTTAACCCATCCTGGAGCTTAGACTCTGGGCCTCAGCACTTGTTCCTGGCTCCTTTTGCTCAAGGCTAGCAGTTTACAACTTGAGCCACAGTGTTATTTCTGGCTTTTTTCTGTGATTAATTGGAGATAAGAGTCTCACAGATTTTCCTGCCTGGGCTGGCTTCGAACTCTGATCCTCAGGTCTCAGCCTCCTAAGTAGCTAGGATTATAGGCATGAGCTATCAGTGACCAGCTTTTGTTAAGTTGTATAAGTTTATATGTGGAGATTAATTGAAGCTTGAGTAGGAGTTGAGAAAGTAAATTACAGAACTGCTAATTTTACATATCCCAGGATACCACATGAATTTCTAATAAGAAAAAAGTTACTTTAAAATTTGTGAGAGTAAAAATAAAATAAAGACCGTGGTCCTCTGTGGAGGATGCATGTCTCACCTCTGGCTCTGAGAAATTACCCTGTGACTTGTTCCTGGTCCCAGCTTGTAGAAGAGTCTATGTTAAGAGGTTACAATAGGGAGGGTGACTTTACTCTTTTCGCTAAATTATCAGATTTTACATAATAGATAAAAAATTGAACATAATATTTAGTCTAGTTTCCTAAATATAAACAACTCTTACTTGAAAGTCAAATTCCTGTTTTAGTTTGATTCTTTTTTGTTATCTCAATTATGTCATAAGTTAAAATGGAAAAGAAAGACATCTCTTAATCAAAATTTTATATATACCTATATATTTGTCTGTGGATACATATTATATTTTCTTCAAGTGCTAACATAAAATTTCTACAATGCAAATCTACATGTATGCCACATCTATGGATATGTTGATGATGCTTTTTCCTTGAAGCTTCCCATGCAATTTTGACTAAATTCAAAGTACATGATTTAGCCTAGACCATTATTCAGCGTATTGGTAGGAAATGAATGGATAGATTTGTTATCAATAATTATCATGGAGATTCTTTATTTTTTAAATTTATTTTTGCTGATGATGAGGCTTGAACTCAGGACCTTGAAGTTGTCCCTGATCTTTGACTCAAAGTTACCACTCCACATCTTGAACCACAACTCCACTTTTGGTAATTGGTGGTTAATAGGAGATAAAGTCTCATGGACTTTCCTGCCAGGTCTAGCTTTGAACGACAATCCTCAGATCTCAGCTGCCTGAGTAGCTAGGATTACAGGCATGTGCTATAGCTACCTGGCTTTGAGATCTAATTAAATAGGAATCAATAAGGATATATGTATTTTATTTTGAATCTTGTCTGTTATCTCCCATAAATTTCTCTAATTAGTCTATGTTTATAAATTATGAAACTATGTTATTATGGTTTTCAGTTAATGCTTATACAATTTTTAAGGAAAATTATATAAAATAGTGATCTTAATGCAATTTGAATCCACATAGATGTACGTGTCTGGATATTATAGAAGAGAGGCTTGGTTGTTCTTATCTTCAAAATTGTGAATACTATATGAATATGTTTTCATTTATAATTTTTAATATTATCTGAATATAAATGCAACTTTATAGCAAATTTAGTTGCTCTAATCATTGGCAGTAAAGATTTTTCTCTGTTTTTATTTGTCTCACGTTTAATTTGTGTTATTGATAGGATAGCATTGTCAAACCCATACAGATTCTATTTGTCATTTGAATATTCACCAGAGTAAAGATACTATTGCTGAAAAATAATTGTAGGACACCTCCCGCTCACTCACTGCTACCATACATTTAGGTATAAATAATTGACATTCATACATTTCAATAAATCAAATTCAAGTCAGAAACTTTATCATGGAACCAGGAATTATGTGGTTAAAATTAACTGAGAAGTCATTTTTGCTTCATGGAACCTGACTTTTCTCACTTTTAACTTTCATATATATTTTGTCTTTTAAAGATAGCTTGGTCTGTGTAGTATGTAAATGGTCTAATTCATCTTCGTTTAAACTATTGTTCATTTATTTTATTCAATTTATTTTTATAATTATTTTATAATTAAAAGTATTCTCACTCTGTGTGAGAGTGTTATAACTTGAGTAAAGCAAACACTGACTCAAAGGAAAACATTAACTTTGGACTGAAACTAATCATAGGGCATTATAAGCTTGAAGCATGATTCCTAAGGAGGTTATTACAGAATGAATGAGTTGATTGTGATGGAAATTCTTTCTCCTGGTGTAGCTCTGGTCTTCGCTTATGCACAGTGCCATAGAACTTCCCTAGAACTCATGTACTTCAATATTTGCGGGTGTAATGATTCACAATTGAAGTTTCAACACTGATACGAACACTTAAATGAAATTGTTCTACATAATTTCATGATATATAAAACAGATTAAAGTAATTGAATTGATTTAATGCATAGCATTAGTTTTTGAGATATCTTGATCCACATTTTCTTTTTAAGCTGCATAAAGGGTAATTTTTTCCCAAGCAAAGTTGCATTTCCTGAATGGAAATGACTGGAGGTAGGGATGGAGCATGATTGGGGAGAGAACAGAAGCTGAACTGAGAATAGAGAGACAGGTATAGTATCCAGACTTCTGTGAATCTGTAGGTTTAAAGTTGGAGAAATCTTATATGTAAATGTTTAATTTTATATCTAACTATTGCTCCAAAGCTCAGATCCTACTTTAAGAAAAAATAACATGGCTTGCATCATCATTTCTATGTCTGGGATCTAATATTTTTAAGGAAATGGTTCATAAAGAAGTCCTCAATAAATTTCTGAATTGATGTTCCATTGGTCATGGATAATGTACAACACACATTTGTGTAGAGCTTAGGGTTAGACAATATATGATTTTGTGTTTTTGAAAAGGAGTCCACTATGCAAAGTTACTTCTTTTAAAAAATTAGCTGTATAACAATTGAATGACAACTTACTAAGGCTGTGTAATTTAGATTTATAATCAAACTACCACATCAATATTAGGGTGTAATTAATTGTGTGATAACAAAAGGAAAGTGATCTTTAAAGGAAATCAATACACGAGTAAACTCAGAGTCATGACTAATGTAGAGAGAAATGGAGAAATATCATAGGGCTCTATATTGTAGGAATGGCTTTGCCTAAATGTGTAACAATTACTGTGGATATTGCTGACCAACTCTTGTCCCTTTTACATCATATTGAGAAAGCTTCCCAAACCTATCCTAAGTGCAACTTCAAAGGCTAGGAACATCCTCCAAATCACAGTCAGTAGATGTCATTAATAACTCCCCCACCTCGGGAAATCATTATGCATAAATGCACCCAATTCCTTTGTGAAGACATTTCTATTTCTAATTCTATTCATTACTCACATGGCAAAAAAGCAAAGTTATTTTAAATTTCAGCCTCCGTATAGTAGAAATTGATGAGGCACACATTTTTTTCCAAGTGAATATATTTTTGACATTAAAATGATTGCTTTATATAAGAAACACTTACAGGAAAAAGAACTCAGGTGATTTCACTATAGGTGAAGAAAACTGACTGTAAACTCTGTAAGATGATTCAGCATTTCAATCGTGATAGGAGATAGCTCCATAAGACTTTCTATGTTTACTTTCAAAGTATCCTTTCTAGTAATATTCAACATGCCCTACATACCATTTCGTGGTAATAGTATATTTCCATGAGACTTTGAATCATTGATTTATTTACGCATTTATTTATTTTACTGTTATTATAGCAGGGTTTTCTTGGAAAGAAAAATTAGATGTGTAAAACTGGGGCAGAGATGACTCCACACATGCAAGTGATAGAGCGAATAAAGTAATTTCCTCTAAGCGTGGTCTAGGGCCACTTCCCTCAGTGGTCTTCCTTCTTCTTTCATAATGGCAGTTGTTTAGAACTTAACGCCATAGAAAATATTAAATACCTATGGGACATATTCCAGTACTGTACATTAAATTTGAGGATTTTTTACATGTGGTAAAGTATGTCAGTGTTGCTTACAGGGAATTCCAGTGATACCTCAGCTTTCTTGGACTTATTATAAATCCTTTGTTGGAATTATTGTGGCTGGTTCAATAATTCAGATTAGCCCTCATGTTTATTAATGCACTACATCTGTGCAAACAACATGTCAAGCAGAGAGTTTATTGTAATTGCCTGAGCAAACAGAACCTGAAAGAAGCAATTTCCAGTTACAATGTGCAATGACAAGTAATGAGGTAATTGGCATTCTGTGCTGATTACTTCCACCTTCCTTTTCATCAGGTCTATATTGTGTGTGATAGATAGTTTTATAAGAAATGAAGGTGTTTGATAATATGGTTCGCTGCTGCTTAAGGTTAGTGATTAAAGACAATCATCATTTTCTCTCAGAGATCTTATTAGCTTTAACATTATTTATTCATATGTGTAAGCATGTGCCCAAGACCCATCTCCTTGGTACATGGCATGCTGCTAAAATGTAAACAGAACTGCCACCGAGTGAATGAGGAGTGTGTTCTAGGTTTCCAAGCATGATGAGACATAGCGACTTCTGTAAATGCAATCTAGGCACTAACAGTAGTGGGTTAGAATAATGGCCTGGAGCTTGCATCTGTATCACACGTTCACCTGCTTTAGAATAGCAGAAGCAGCGTGATGTACAAGGCCAAGATGGTAATTGGGTGCTGAGTCCTCATTTTCTCGATTTTATAACTTGCCGCACACACTCTCCTTTGCCTACAGCTTTCAGTGAGAAATAAAGATGCAGCAGTCATACCATTAGACCCTTCCTTAATGGTGAAGAAAGTTGTAGAGTCCCAGGCTTAGGAACAGAAAGAAACCAAGAGATAAACAGAAAATATTTGGGGAGAAAAAAATTATTCTAATTTAATTTTTAAAAGAATTACCTTGCTCATGTAACTGTGACCCCTCGGTACAACATTTTTACAATAAAAAATGTACAAAGAAAGAATTTCCTCCCAATCAAATTATATCTTTCAAGCTTGGCATTATTAATCAGTGAAGAACAAGTCAGAAGCCCAGTATGTTCAGGTGAAGAGAGTAGCTTAGAAATGAGGTACAACTCCTTCTTTCTCCTCATTCACTTAAAGTTGTCTTTAGATATAGTCTGAGCACCTTTCTCTGACCCCTCCACACACGTTAGCATATGTCTGTCCTTTAGCAAGTGACTAACTGGAAGGACAAGGACTCTTGTCTGCTCCTGGGAGTTACTATATCATGTAGACCGTGCCTCAACTTTGGAATTGTGCTATTCATGTTGCAATTCCAGCTAACCAGTCACAACTGATGCAAACTCACAAAAGACACAAAACTTCTATGAGGTGCTATTGTCTCTTTACAAGTGTAAAACTCAGGTTCTTCCCATTGTTTCTGCCATTGATAGAACCCAATGCTAAGGCTCTCAGAACAGTATCGTGCGCTTATAGATGCTTAGTTACTATTTCAGATCTGAATCAATAGGAATTTGTGAAATTTCACCCTCTAAAGCCTCATTTTCTAGCAGGATCCCATTTTCATTCATCTGAATTAAGGAAGAAAAAGAAGAACAATAATTTCAACTTATTCATTAATTCTTTATATTTTTGAATACACCTGATTCTAGAAGACTGAGGTTAAGAGTTAGAATAAAAGGAGAGTGTAAGCATACACAGAAAAAAAATGATATCAGGTTTTCTCAAAGGGGTTCAGCAGGGCATTCATGTTCTAAGAAGCCAGGTGGAAATTGGACCTGGAGTAGAGAAGCACAGGCAATCTGCAGGGGTATGTGATTTTTCTCATAGACAATATTATGTGCTGTAGCATCATATTTCAGTCTTCCGCTTGGAGTGGGAATTATTGATTTACACCTGGCCCAATGATGTAAATGCCAGGACTATAGTTCAGGAATGAATACAGTCCTATCTGAAAATTCTTATTCACATATCATTACCAGGCTATAGGTCACTATTTTTTTATTATGAAAATACTGTACAAAGGGGTTAAGTTATATGAGCAAAGTAATAAGTACATTTCTTATCCAGCGTTGTTGCCTCCTCCTTTGTTTTTGCCCTAGCATCCCTTCCCTCCCACCTCCTCAGCTAAACCCTCCCATTCCCTACCCTCCACCTCCATCAGCTGCCTAAATTATAACTTTTTTTTTCAACATAGGGTCTTGTACATCTCATTGTTGCAATGGGTCAATCTGTACCTTTTTCAGTGCTGGGTATAGAACCCAGGGCCTCATGCAGGCTAGGTAAGTGTTCTACCCTAGAGCCATCCCCAGTCCCTACTGGTCACTATTGATAAGGAAAACAACTTTACTAATTTATTTAAAATTTCTGATCATATTCTTATCACTCTGTCTTTTACATAGATTTTTACCTATATTAAAATGTGAATACTTTTATAAAAATAAAAAAATAGTCAATTATGAATGTCTTGGAAGCATAAAGATAGAATAAGGAACTGGCCTTTTTCTAGAAAGAGCCTCTAACTCTGGATGGAGCTATAAGGTAAACAGGGTGTTGTTCTGAAGGGAAAAACACTTAGACTGTTTGATCTTCATTTCACCTTTGGCTTTAATTTTTATTGACATTTTTGATAGTTTATTATGAACCAGTCAGAACTCTTGCAAACAGTAGCTATATAATGGATAATTTTTGAAAGACTATATAGATGGATGGCTAACTAGAGGGTTTAGCCAGACACCTACACCAGGGTATATTATTATGGTTATAGCAGACACTGGGAGAGAAGTCTCAGGGAATGTCTAAAGATATTTCTGTTTATTATTTTTATTTTATTTTATTTTGTTGGCTTGAACTCTGGGCCTGGGCACTGTCCCTCAGGTCTTCAGCTCAAGGCGAGTGCTCTACCACTGGAGCTACAGCGCCACCCCTGTTTTCAGTGTATTTGATGTTGGTATAATTTGGGGAGCAGAAAGGAAAAAACAAGTTGTTTAAATAGGGATACAGGTTGACCGATTGCAACAAGAGATGCACAAGACGCTATGTAGAAAAACAAACTTTACAATTTAGGTGGGGGAATGTAGTTGTAGAGATGGGAGGGAAGGGATGGTAGGGGAAAATCAAAGGAGGAGGCAACAATGCTTGGTAAGAAATGTACGCATTACCTTGCTCATGTGGTTGTAACCCCTCTGTACAGTGTTTTCACAATGAAAGACTTATTTTTAAAATATATTCCTCTTTAAATACCCTTTTGTTAGCTTATGCTTTCTTTGATGCAGAATAACAATAATTTAGAACTGAGAAGCTTACAAAAACTCTTCCCATCACTCTTGCAAGGAAGATGGCTGAAAGACTTCTTATCTTTCTCTCTCTCTCTCTACACACACACACACACACACACACACACACATGGAAAAGCGAACACACAGCATTGCCTTTTTCTGAGAAACTGAAAGTACACAGGAACCCCAGCTCAAGCAACGCCTAAGCAATGCCTAAGTCATGTTCAGTCTTCCGAAGCTGATGCTGGGCGCTGGTGGCTCACACCTGTAATCCTAGCTACTGAGGAGGCTGAGTTCTGAGGATCGCAATTCAAAGCCAGCCAAGGCAGGAAACTCCATGAGACTCTTATCTCCAATAAACCACCAGAAAACCGTAAGTGGCACTGTGGCTCAAGTGGTAGAGCGCTCGCCTTGAGCTGAAGAGTCCAGGACAGCTCTCAAGCCCAGAGTTCAAGCCCCACAACCTACAAAAATGAATAAATAAAAGAAGCTGACAGGTTTCAGAACAAACTACAAGTCAAGATGCATGGCACTCATAACCTGATGTATGGAATTGTCACCTTTTTGTACAACTATTTAATAAAAATTATTTTTTAAAGAGAAGAAACCTGCCCACATTGGGTCAAGTATAATCAGAATTTGGAAATTAACTAATGAAACATAAGTTTTACTTCTTTTAGATGCTCAAGTCAAGAACTTAATATTAAGCACATTCCACAGAAAACAAGAAGTTAAAAGTGAGAGACAGCGAGGGAGGCAGGGGATAAACTAGTTAATTAATGTAGAACTGGCCAGCATGCGTATGAAATTATTGGGAGAGCCGAGTTCCTGGCTCTGGGTGAAAGAATTTGTTCATCATTTATTTTCCATCATAATATGTCTATTTTTGGTAAAGTGCTACATTATTACATAATATAGAGCAAAATTTGAGGCTGAGTAGATCACCAAAGTACAAAGAGCCTTCATCCTTCCCCAACATCCTCAGTTATTCTGTCTATGTTTCCATGTGGACTTGTTAGAAAATTTGAGGGACAGTGTACTAAAAGGTGAGGGTCAGGAAAGCAACAGTAGTTTGTTTTTGTATTTCTCCCCAGCCACTCCTATCCTCTGGGGTAAAGGACATCTCTGAGTTGTACCAGGTACACAGGTGATCAATGCAGGGAGCCATGGCTGGAGTTGGCTGTGGTCAGGGCCATGCCTCTGGGGCAGAGGCAGGAAGTTGAGAGCAGAGAACTGATCATCTCCAAAGAAAGGAAGCCAGCAACAGACCTAGGAGTACAAAGGAAAATGACCAGGTCCAGAAATAGTGCTGTAGAAAAAAAGGGCACAGAGTCGACCTCATAGGTCCTGGGGCTGGTATTGATCAGAAAAAGGTCTGAAGCCTCTAGAACGAGCTGTTGGTTGAGCTCAGCCGGCTCCTAAGTGCACCAATGAGGCTGAAAGGGGGTGGGAAGGCATTGATTACAGCAAACGTGTTGAGTGCCCCACACAACATGAACTTAGTGGGATTTGAGCTAATTTATATCAGGAGAAAAAAGGGCAATTTAAAAAGGGATAGTATCTTTACACACACGGAAACTTTAAGAAGGAAACTGAGCTGATTCTCTCTCTCTCTCTCTCTCTCTCTCTTTCTCTCTATATGTTATTTGAAAGGAATATAGAGTAAAATGATTTTTAATCATTATTTTTAATTTTTACTTATTTTTTTCAGTTATTTTCTTTTATTTTATTTGCCAAACCTGGGGCTTAAACTTGGGGCCTGGGCACTGTTCCTGAGCTTCTTTTGTTCAAGGCTAGTACTCTATAACATGAACCACAGATCTACTTCCAGATTTTCTGTTTATGTAGCATTAAAGAATCAATCCCAGGGCTTCATGCATGCTAGGCAAGTACTCTACCACTAAGCCACATTCCCAGCCTTCAGTTAAAATTTTAAAATAATATTTTATTTTATTGTAAAAGTGATGTACCCAGGGGTTACAGTTATATAAGTAAGGTGATACTGTTATCCCATAAGTAAGGCTGAATACTGTTATCCGTTCCCTCATTTTCTCCCACTATCCTTCACCGTTTTCTCTCCCTCCCCCCCCATAAGTTGTAAAGTCTATTTATAGCATAGTGTCTTCTGAGTATCACTGTTGCATTGGTTCACCCTTTGTCCTTTGTCACACCATTTTGTTATTCCCCTTCCCTTCCCCAAATTAGATAAATGTATATACAAGAGACAGGATACCAAAATTAAAAGCAGTGACAATAGGGAATAAACCACAGGAAAAAGTGCAAGAAAAAAGAAATAACTTCACAAAATGCATTTAAATAAACTAAACTCAGGAAAGTTAGAATGAACTTGTGACTTTAAATGAGCATCATTATTCCACAATACTGTGAAATTCGGGAAATTATGTAATCACTTAATCACAATCAAAAAAGAAAAGAACCTTGAGGAAGGTAGGGAGGGAAGGGATGGTAGGGGGAAAACAATGGAGGGGGTAACAATGTTCAATAGGAAGTGTACTCATTACCTCACTCATGTAACTGTAACCCTCTGTATAGTATCTTTACAAAAAAAAAATCTAAACTCTTGTTTCCATATCTTGGAGCTCATTTTGATTACCCTCACTTTATATGGTCATATGTACATAGCTATTGAGCTATTATTGTCTTCTTCTAGGACTATCAGAGACATACACAAATTATTACAAAAGAGGGAAAACAGGCAGCCTTTGTTTCTCTGAGTCTGGCTTACTTCACTTAATCTGACTTTTTCTGTCTTTCATTTCCTTACGAATGGAACGATGTCATTCTTTCTGGTGGAGGCATAGAATTCCTTTGTGTATATATGCCACATTTTCTTGATCCATTCATCCACTGAGGGGTGTCAGGATAAGTTCCATATCTTAGAGATGGTGAACAATGCTTAGCTATGGTGAACAATGAGTAAAAGGTTTTTGTTAATACACTTTATTAATATATTTTGTTTTATTAAGAACTGAATTTATATTTTTAGTGAAATTTATCTTAGCAATACATTTTATTAGTAAACAATTTTCATGTAGTTGATCCAACTGAAGAATGAGTGAAGGCGTTGGTACTAGCTAATTTCTTCAATGATTGGAATCATTAGTGAAGCCATGAACTAAAATTGTATTTCCACCTCGATATTCTTCTTTAATTAAAGCTATTAGCTGCCTGTGACTGAGTAAAAAGCAGTTTTAAATATATTTTAATTGCATATTGAGATTCACCAAAATACTTTCAATGCAAAAGTTATTTAAGGAAATGATTAGCTTTGGTCACTAAAGTACAGAATCATGGTCATGCATCTGTTGAAAATTCAGTTCCAACAGAAATATTGTCTCATAATTACATACACTGTTTTAATAGCTGAAATATAGATTTGCCTACAGAAATATGCAGGAAAAACTAAGGATAACAAGTTTATTTAAAATAAATATCCAAGAAACTGAATTGCTCCAAATAAAAGCAGTATGTTTATTATTGAGTGATTCATTTGTTCATTTATCCAACAAATATTTGATCTCATGAGAAGACATTTGCTTTAAGACAATGAGGAAATCAACTTAGAAAGGTTCTCATACACATCTCTACAGGCATGAGTTTCTCAGAACCTCACATTACCTTTTCATTGTACTTCTGTGCACATTGTTAGGTAGCTCTAATTTACTACCTAGACTTACAGCAGTATCCTAACTGAACTAATGCTCCCTAGCAGAAGAAAAGGTCTCGATTAAGAAACAACATTACATGTGTTTCTTTCTATGATTTTGTTATATTTTATATTTATTGTGTTGTAATGACAAGATATAGCATGCATTAGGTGGGCATCATGAAGAATGAAAGTCTTACCTTACAAAAATCAGTAAAACACAACTTAAAATTTGAATGGAGAGGAGAGAATAACTTCCTGGAAGAAAGTTTAAGAATAGATGAATGTTTTAAGAATAGATGACAAAGTTCCCAAGAAAGGGAAAGAAAAGATGAATACATTGAAATCAAGAGCTCCAGTTCAATCAAATGGTTGCTAAAAAGAAAATGAAAAGATAAAGTATACTTTGAGAATGTATGTTAGAAGATGTATACTCAAAGAAGATTCATGTGATATGAATGCTCATTAATCCATGGAAACCCCCCCAAATGAACAAATAATAATAGTCATTTGAGAGGAGAAATCACAGAAATTAGTAAATGTATGTAGACACTGGATCTTTATAGTAGGTAAGCCAAGCCACAGCAAGATGCTATTTACAATCAGAGACTGTCAAACTGGAATGGTAAGCCTAACAATGCCAAAGGTTGTGAAGGTATTGAAACATGAGTATCTACATAAATGCTGTTGCCAAGGAGACTGAGACTGAAAGTGGTCATAACCTCTGGGCACTCAGGCAATATCTAGTTAACCTGATCTTCAAGAGTCCTATGTCCTAGCAATTTCCATCCTGAAGAAACTGCCACTCACACAATAACTGATATGCAAAAAAGTGAAAACAAAAGTAATACCCAGTAGTCATTGTTTTTTATTCTAGTATCCCATATCTTTTATATACATTTATCTGATTTGGGGAAGGGAAGGGGAATAATGAAATGGTGAAACAAGGGATGGGGGGTGAACCAATGTAACAGTGAAACTCACAAGACACTAGGTTGGAAATGGACTTTACAATTTGCAGAGGAGGAAGGAAGGGAAGGGGAAGGATAATGGGAGAAAAACAAAGGAGTGGATAACAATATTGAACAAGAAATGTACTCATTATCTTATATAACTATAACCCCTCTGTACAGCAGCTTTACAACAAAGTAAAATAAATTTTTAAGGTTACTCAAGAAGTAGATATGTTTTCATTATATAATAAAATATGTAATGAAATTTATATAAATTACAGAATTATGTACTTTTATATAATGAAAATTATATAAGTCTATCTGCAAAAATAAATAGAAATACATATAACTACCAGTTTTAGGTAAATAACTCTGCAAAGTTATCAGATTATATATCACATTTTATTGCACAGCATTATGCTAAATAATGTTGTGTAAATAATATTATTTAAAAACAATAATTTCTTATAGATATGCATAAATGTAATAAAGCATAAATTAAAGCAATACTAATTGTTCTCCAGTGGTGCAGGCCTGTAATCCTAGCTACTCAAGAGGCTGAGATAGAGGATTATGGTTTAAAGTCAGCTGTCGGGAAAGTCCATAAGACTCTTATTTCTGAGGGTCACAATTCAAAGCCTGCCTGGGCAGAAAAGTCTGTGAAACTCTTATCTCCAATAAAACCACCAGAAAACTGGAAGTGGTGCTATTGCTCAACTGCTAGCCTTGAGCTGAAGAGCTGAGGGACAGCGCTCAGGCCCAGAGTTCAAGCCCCATGACCAACAACAACAACAACAAAAGATTCTTATTTCCAATTAACTACTGACGTGAGTGTTAGAGTAACAGCCTTAAGTGGAAAAAGCTAAAGAATAATGCCCAGGACCTATGTTCAAGCCCCAGTGCTGCACAATTAGATGTGGAAAATGAAAGATTTAGCTAGATGCTTCCTAAAATTATGAAATACAGAAATACTGAATTTCAAACATTGAGGCTAATGCGGAAGAATTCAGGGGAGTCCCAGTAAAATTAGGTCAAAAAGAGAACATTTGTCAGATCCAATTTATATAATTGCAAGTTTAAGAGGTATTTGTTATATTATATACAATACATATAGCACTGATATTCTTTTGTGTGTATCAAATACTTCTGACTAAAGGATATAAGAATCAATAATTTATAGTATGCAAAAATGTGAATGAATGAGTAATGTTTAATAGCAAAGAAAGAAATTAAATAGTATGTTAGCAACATTGCCAAGTGATTTGGGATACAAAATCAGATATGTTAGATTAGTAAAAGAGAATTCTATATTATTTTTCCTACCAACTCCATTCTCCAAACCGTAGCTTGGTTTTAGGTGGCATCATCTTTCAGAGGCTTAGGCTGAATAGCTTCTTCCTCACCTCCTCCTTGTCTGCAGTTTAAACAACACCTTGATCACATGACAGCCATTCTCATGGCTCCAAAACATAGACCATGGCAAGAATTCCTGGGTCTATACTGTGCTATATTCCACATTTTCTCCATGCTGCATTTTCTGCTTGCCTTCTCCATCAGTCTCTTTTCTTTCTTCCCTCACATCCAGGTAACAGCTACAGTGATAACATCTTGGACATGCACAAAACACTCCTTTAACCCTCAGCGCAATGCTAGGAGCTAAGATTACTATGACATTAATTTTGCTTGAGGAAACAAGCCAAGACTAGTAATTAATGGTAGTTGTCTCAGTTAATTTAATGGTAGGGTTTACAATGGTTGACGCACTTCATCCCTAACCTAGACCTGCCAACCAGGTTCATCCTGGTTCATCAAAACTCATGTCAGTTGCCACCTTCTCTGAGAAGGAGAGCCAAGCCCAATGGCCAGCTCTCCCTTGTTCCCCATCCTTGTGGTAGGAATGGAATCAAAAGCTTCATGGAACATCACAGGGGTCTCCAATATAGTACTGTCAGTAATTTGCCACTTTTATTTCCCTGTTGGAACCCAATAGTTCTCAACCCATCCTCTTCAAATTCATGACTGACTGAAGGCAGTTAACTCAAACATGGTCCAAATCCAATTTTTAATGTCCATGTTCTATTCAGATATATTATTTCTGGTTTTCTCCTTTTCTAAGCAAGTCTAAATAGTGAAGTAATAGAGACTGAAGAACCAGAAAAATAAATTACAGTGGCACATTGCAATCCATATTTATGATAAAATACTTGGGCTACAATAAATAAAACCCATTTAAAATGATATAAGGATGAACAAATACAACCGTGATACTCACTAGACAGAGTGGCAAAATGAACTGAATATGATGGAGAAAAAAGCTGGGAGAGAGCAATGGAGGGAGAGACATGGCTCAAAATGAATTGTACTCATTACCTGACTTGTAACTGTAACCTCTCTGTATATCAACTTTATAGTAACTCTACAGTAAAAAATTGAAAACAAAAAATGCTAAAATGAGCACATACGAATAGTTCTGAAAACTTAATGTACTAAGGAAAATTGAATTCCTTTAGAAAATTAGCTGATCACCTCTATCTACAGAATAAAGGGTTTTTAAAGTTTACAACCACAAAGAATAAAACCTCTTAGCAACTGAAAAGAGCATGGTTTGTACTCTAAGATCAAGAGGTATAGCTCACAGTGGATCCTGTGAAATTCTCCAGGCACTGGGCTGATAGGACTTAGGATCAAGCACCTCTCACCAAAGTTAAGGGTAGCAATGATCAAGAATAAATGAAGTAAAAATGTGATTTGTCAGTTCCATAAATTCAGACCCTATTCATGTGCAATTATTTTTCTTCAATTTTAAAGACTATCTTTTCAAGCTGGATGCCAGTGGCTCACCCCTGTAATTCTAGGTACTCGGGAGAATAAAAGCTGAAGATCATGGTTCAAAGCCATCCTGGTCAGAAAGGTCCCTGTGAGACTCATCTCCAATTAACTATTCAAAAACTGGAAGTGGAGCTGTGGCTCAAAGTAGTGGAGCGCTAGCCTTGACAAAAGAGCTCAGAGACAGGGCTCAGGACCTGAGTTCAAGCCCCATAACTGAAAAAAAAAGACTATCATTTTCATTGAAGAACTACATGGATTTAATATGTGCCATACCAAAGAATGATCAGTACTTTTAGGATCCCAGACAAGATCCCAAGCTTGGAAGCATGCCCTCTGCTGAGTATGACTTCGGTATCAATCTATCTTTCTTGTGTAAGGGAGCAACACATTTTATCTTGGAGATAATGGAAATCAGACAATTTAGTTAATTTTTTTAAGGTTCTAGGAATAAGAAATACCATATAAATATTATCTTCAGGCAAATGTATAGATTTTCACGTGTTATTTGTAAGCTCATTGAAACATTTAGAAACAGAAAGAAAAGTCTTTTGATTCTTTATGACTACACCAATGAGGTTAATAAAGTGACTTCATTGAATATCTCCTGCTTCCTCTTCCTCTCTCCTCCTTCTTCCTTCTTTGTCAAAAAAAATGTAATTGCATAGTTAAGTCACATAATGCTATTATGGTATAGAAGCAACAAAGGGTAAACTGTGAAAGAGGAGAATAGAACATACTTGTTCATACAGAGTATTTTGCAGAAAATATCAAAGATGAGAGATAGTTTCAGATGAGTTGTAGGAAAAAGAGAGCAGAACATTGCTGTGTTCACTGGAAGAAGTCAAGCAGTGGGAAACAGGCAAGGCGTGGATCCACCTTCAACTGTGTTCATATGTTCACCAGCAGCTGGGCTAGTGAAAGATCAAGAGACCACATGATCACAGAGAGAGGACCAAGCAGGTACATAGACATGACCTGCATACCCCAGGGCCTAATTGAAGAAACTCATTTGCAATAGCTGCCTACATTTTTAAGGCGTTAAAGTACTCTATCCAGGAGATAGAGGTCAAAGAGGAAACCAGGTGGAAGGCATGTGTCAGCAGCTTTTGATCATGTCTGATAAAGAAACAAGAACAGCAGATGATTAGATGAGAATACATGAAAGCTATCTTTAAGTATCATATACGCTGTTCCAACATGTGGGTCATATTGATGAATTCAGGTAAATTATCTTCATACTTAAAATAATTCCTCCCGCTTCAGGATTTCTGCATTTTTATAATATGAAACACATACCATGTCCTTGGCAGTCTGTATTCTTTCCTCAAAATTACTAGACACCTGATTCTTTTACAATTAGGATAAACTCCGTGAGAAAAATAAACATTTATTGTGTACCGACCAGGTGTGTGACACTTTGCTGAGGCAGAATTTATGACTATTTATAATGTAATATTGCAAACAATGTATTTTTAAAGTCCAAAGATAACTGAGCTGCCTGCCTGTGTTGTCAATAATAGAAGTTCATGACATTTGATTTGCGTCTTTGTGAGAGGCAATGTTATTCTGATTTAATAGCTCCCATCTGCTCTTCTTATTTTCATTGCTCCTTCTACAGTTTCCAAATTCCACCCTGTACCCTCCAGGGAAATTTTCGCAAGCATTGATTCTGTTCAGCTAGGAACTGAGGATGGAGGGAGGGTTCTTCTTCACCCTTATGATTTTGTTTATTGATCTTGTTTGTTGGATAACTTGTTGACATGTACACAATTCTTTTCTGTTTCACATAGGTCCTTCCTTCCTTCCTTCCTTCCTTTCTTCCTTCCTTCCTTCCTTCCTTCCTTCCTTCCCTCCTTCCTTCCTACCTGCTTTCCTCTCTTTCTCTCCCTCATTCATGGAACAACTTTTGTTTGTGGCTACAGAAAAAAGGAAATAACTTCTGTGTATGCTTACACATTAATGTAAATATCTATTTAACACATCTTAGTCAGCACAAATGCAGCACATTATGAAGTCTCATGTGCATACTGGATGCTTTTGGAAGTATTTTTAACTCATTTTAAAAAACAGTATTAATTTCAACTGTATAAAATTGGAATGGAGAATGGTGGGGATAATACTGTTGAAGATGAATTGTATGTATAAATTGACATATGTTGCAATCACTTTGTATAACTTCTCAAAGATAATAAAAATAAATTTAAAAAATTAGCACAATTCTATCTTGACATTGAAACTATCAAATTTCTTGCTAAACCCCTGAAGCCAAAAATTAAATGGAAAGTATATTTTATTGTATTACAACAAAAGACTCACAAATATGCATATCTTCAGACATTGAAAGGAACTTTATAACAAAATAACATATACTTAAAGGTCTGATGTGGTGGCACATGACTGTAATCTCAGTTGCTTGAGAAAGGGAGCACAGGAGGTCTATAGTTAGATGACAGACCAAATAAAGTTAGAGAATCTCAATCTTAACAAATAAGCCAGGTGTGGTGGTTTATAATTATGATCCCAGTTGCATGGGGGGGCACAAGTAGGAAGATCAAAACCCAAAGCTGTTTCCTAAAAAAATTAAGACCCTATCTGAAAAGTAAAGCATCATAAAAGTAGTAGTAGTAGGAGTAGTAGTAGAGATTCTACCTAGTAAGTGCAGGGAGCAAGTTCAAACTCCAGTATTAAAAACTAAGCAAATATAACATGTTAGTTAATCTAAACCATATTCACAAGTGACATAAAATTAATTATAATTATTTATATTTATTATACTTATTTTGGGGGAGCCATGGTTTATGTGTTAAAAATGTACCGATTTTCAATAAAGTCTCTATTGAAGCGATATACATGTAAGTGGAGATATACATGGCTCAAGTGTTATAGTGCTAGCAGTTGAGCACAAAAGCTAATAGACAGTGCCTAGGCCCTGAGTTCAAGTCCCAGGACCTGAACCCAAACAAACAAAAAAGGGAGATAATACATAGACCCATGACAAATGAGTAAACACCATTCCAGTAATCTCTTCCTTTATAAAACACTTCAGATGTTTATTGGTGACAGAGAGGGATTTGTATTTTTAGACTATTTGCTTTGGAAAGTTCAGCTTAATTCCTGAAAGGATCATGAGATCCATTGAAATGGATGAAATTGTCTGGTTTGGGGTGGGAGCATTGCTGTTCCAGACACATGGAAGAACAGAAAATGGCAAATAAGCTAACTACAATATTATTTTCCCACCAAGATTCCCTAAATTGTCTTCCCACCCCTGGCTGACATTTAACTACATAGTCCCAGAAGAGCATTCTCTTTAGCTTCTACCTCTGAGAATTGGGAATCTATACAGTTTTCCAAATCCATTTGTCAGTGTTTCATGTGCTTCACCTATAGATCCCTTCACATAAGAATTTTTAACCTGAAATCACATGCATGCTTTTGCCTTCACTGTGCTTTGAGTTCCACTTTATTTTATGGGATTATTCTCCAGAGATTTAGATAACTAAAAGGAGCCTTGTATCATACCGTTCCGGCCATCCTGAAAACCACATCCTATCTTATATCTCATAATTGCAAGTCACTTGCACCTGCTGTCTGTTCATTTCTTGTATTACTCATACCCTGGATCATGTAACATATACTTCTATCCCTGTATTCTATTGAACTAGATTTTACGCTTTTTCATGGAAGAAAATATGTCTTTTTATTCTATACACCATAGTGCTTTATATATAGTAGGTTTTAAGTACTTCTTTGCCAGAATGGAGCTATAAAATAGGCATTTCTCTGGATTCACAAATCCATCCATCTATCCATTCATCCATCTATCCATCCATCTACTCATTCATCCATCTACTCATCCATCCATCTGTTCAGTCATTTTACAAACTTGACAAATATCTGTTATGTGTTAATGACTGTGGAAGATGCTTAAGATATAAACATACATAACAATAAAACCAGGACATCTCATAATGATCCTTAAATAATACTCCTAAATTTCGTATTATAACACAAGAATCAGCAAATATGTTATTTTAAAAAGCAAGAACGATAGTAAGTAGTACTACTTAATAGCAATGAAATTTAGATACCCAGTTCATTACATATCAATCTCACATTTCATCCATTTGTAGAATTTGTGGTTAATCTGTTATTATTCAGTTAGGTCCTCTACTAGTCAGGTAACTTTGCTATCTTCATTCAAAAATAATTCAGAGCTCAGGTGCCAGAGGCTCACGCCTGTAATCCTAGCTACTCAGGAGGCTGAGATCTGAGGATCGTGGTACAAAGCCAGCCACGGTAGGAAAGTCCATGAGATTTGTCATATACAGCCTTTATTATATTGAGGAATGTTCCATGGACTCCTAATTTTTCTAGAACCTTCATCATGAAAGGGTGTTGAATCTTGTCAAATGCTTTTTCTGCATCTATTGAGATAATCATGTGGTTCTTATCCTTGCTCTTATTGATGTGATGAATTATATTAATTGACTTGCGTATATTGAACCAGCTTTGCATCCCTGAAATGAATCCTGTTTGATCGTGGTATATGATTTTTTGGATGAATTAGTAGATGAATGGATCAAGAAAATGTGGTGTATATACACAATGGAATTCTATGCCTCCATCAGAAAGAATGGCATTGCCCCATTTGTTAGGAAATGGAAAGACTTGGAAAAAAATTATATTAAGTGAAGTAAGCCAGGCCCAAAGAAACATAGGTCCCATGGTTTCCTTTATTTGCAATAACTAGTATATGTCTGAGTCAAGCAGAAAAGGTCAGATAAGTTGATGCTAGGGAAATGAACCCCAAGATAAGTATTCAAATGTTTTTGTTTTCATGTAATTGTTTCTCACATATTTAAAAGATGATTTCTTTGTTGCTTTGTATGTCCCTCCCCCACGGTATAACCCCTGCTTTCACTGTTTTTGATGTTGGTATAATTTGTGGAAGGGAAGGGAAAAGACAAATAGGGATACAGGTGGACCCATTGCAACAATGAGATGTACAAGTCATTATGTGGAAAAACAAACTTTACAACTTGGTTGGGGGGGAGGAGCGGGTAGAGGGGGTGGGGGTATAGGAAGGGATGGGAAGGGGAAACAAAGGAGGAGCTACAATGCTTGATAAGAAATGTACTCATTATCTTGCCCATGTAATTGTAACCCCTCTGTATGGTATTTTCACAATTTTTTAAAAAAAGAAAGTCCATGAGACACTTATCTCCAATTAACCACCAGAAAATGGATAGTGGTGCTGTGGGTCAATGGCAGAGCACTTGCCTTAAGCTGAAGAGCTGAGGGACAGCAGCCAGGCCCCATGACCACCACCACCACCAACAACAAAAAAGATCAGAGTTTTTCCAGATAATTTAAGTAATTTCCATGAATAATTTCTTGAAGAATTCTATTTCAATAACACTAACACCATGTCAACTGGGTCTCTTTTGCTTTATTTGCCTTTTGAGTCATTGTTTTAGTCAATTCAACTTATTTCTCCACCTTAAAGCAACCTTTCCTCTAGTATAGGAGTTGTCATTGCTCTTAGTTGAGCTAATTATTTTTTTCTACTGGTGATTTTGGACATATTGTTGAGTTATATATCAAATCATTGAAGTCCATTGTATCCTCAAGCAGTAAATAAATGTTCTTATAAATCCTTTTATCTAACCACCTAATGAAATTATCAGGTCACATAAACTTAGTGCACTGAAAGTAATTGCTCTAGAATATTCAACATGATTCTTAAAATAGAATTTTCCTGATAGTTTTACTTTATTGCATTTCCAGGTCTGTTTTTTCTGAATTTAACTAAAATTTTATTCATCTTTGGAACTTAAATAGTTCTGCTGAATTTTGATTTCTCTTTTATACTGGTAGTAAGTAATAATATCATTCAAATTTCAAATTCTTTTTTAAAATAAGCTTTTTATTGTGAAAATACTGTACAGAGGGGTTACAATTACATGAGCAAGGACATGAGTACATTTCTTATCAAGCATTGCTGCCTCCTCCATTGTTTTTCCCCTACCATCCTTTCCCTCCCATCTCCACAACTACACCCCCACCTATATTCGTGTTTAAACAATTTTTTCCCTTCCTCTCCCCAAATTATTCCAACATCACATACGTGAAAACAGGGGTTATACCATAGGGGAGGGACATACAAAGCAACAAAAATATCACTTTATAAATACGTTAGAAATAATACCAAGAAAGAAAAATAAACACCTGTGTCCTTATCTTGGGTTCATTTCACCTAATATCATATTATCTGAACTTTTCTGCTGTCTTAGACATTTATGAGTTATTGCAAATAAGGGAAACCATGGGACCTATGTTTCTTTGGGCCTGGCTTATTTCACTTAATATATTTTTTTCCAAGTCTTTCCATTTCCTAACGAATGGGGCAATGTCATTCTTTCTGATGGAGGCATAGAATTCCATTGTGTATATATACCACATTTTCTTGATCCACTCATCTACTGAGGGACATCAGGGTTGGTTCCATATCTTAGCGATGGTAAATAATGCTGCAATAAACATAGTCCTGCTGGTAGCTTTAGTGTGGTCTTGTTTGTAAACATTTGGATAAATGCCCAAAAGTGGGATTGCTGGGTCATAGGGGAGCTCTATGTGGAATTTTTTGAGGAACCTCCATACTACTTTCCAAAGTGGGTGAACAAGATTACAATCCCACCAACAATGCAGTTAGGTTCCCTTCTGACCACATCCTCTCCAGCATCTTTTGTTATTAGAGTTCTTGATTATAGCCATTCTAAATGGGGTGAGGTTGTATCTCAATGTTGTTTTGATTTGCATTTCTTTTATGGCTAGAGAAGTTGAGCATTTCTTCATGTGTCTATTGGCCATTCTTCTTTCCTCTTCAGCGAAGTTTCTCTGTAAATCTTTTTTTTTTGGGGGGGAGGTCTGGTTGTGGGGCCTGAACTCTAGGCCTGGGCACTGTCCCTCAGCTCTTCAGCTCAAGGCTAGCACTCTACCACTTGAGCCACAGCGCCACTTCCGTCTTTTTTCTTTTTGCTTATGTGGTGCTGGGGAATCGAACCCAGGGCCTCATGAATGCAAGGCAAGCGCTCGACCACTGAGCCACCTTCCCAGCCCCTCTCTGTAAGTCTTTAGCCCACTTATTTATTGAGCAATTGTTCCTTTGAGGTTTTGTTGTTAGGGGATTTAATTTTTTGAGTTCCAGGTATATTTTAGATATGAGACCCTTGTCTGTTTTATGATTAGTGAAGATCTTCTCCCAATCCATGGGCTTCCTATTGATCTTGCTAGCTATGTCCTTTGCCATGCAGAAGCTCTGCAATTTCATGCAATCCCATTTGTCCAACTTTTCTTTGATTTCTTGGTCTCTATTAAGAAAATTTCAGCCTGTGCCAAGAAGACCTAGTGTTTCTCCTATTCCTTCCTGTAATGTTTTCAAGGTGTCTGCTTTGACTCCAAGGTCTTTGATCCATTTGGAGTTGATTCTGGTGCAGGGTGATATATAAGGATTTAGCTTTAGTTTTCTACAGGTGATTAACCAATTTTTCCAGCATCATTTACTGAAGAGATTGTCTTTCTTCCATTCATTTTTTTTAGCTCCTTTATTGAAGATTAGGTGGCTAAGGTGTGTGGGTTCATTTCTGGGTTTTCAATTCTATCGCACTGGTCCTGAGGTCTCTTCTGTGCCAGTACCAAGCTTTGCAGTAGAGTTTGAATTTAGGTATTGATATTACTCCAGCACCGTTCTTTCTGAGGCTAAACTTGTTCAAATTTCAAATTCTTATATATAACCCTTACATACAATCATTGTTTCCAAACATGAAAACTGTAATAATTTTTGTAACATTTCAATTATTTTAGCATTCTTTGGGAGAATATCTAATTATCAGATTATTATACTGTTTGCACACTGAGTTTCAGGCTCATTTGTGTCACTGCATCAATATTTTTAGTAGAAAAATAGCTATTCTTTACAATAATATGTTCATGAGTCAGTATTTTAGGAAATTTATAGTTACTTATTTTACAGATAACATTGGCAATAAGTACCATTTTTGACATGGTTACTATATTTTATTGTATGCTACTTTAAAACTAGATCCTTATTTTGCCATTAGATGTAAGTAAAATTGTTTTCTACTTTGAAGAAAAGCATTATATTATCTTAATATTTTTCTCATCTAATTCTTTCTTTATCCTAAGTTCTCAAGTTCAGTTTCTAAATATACTTGTTGTCATTCACTAGAAACTTATTTTTTGTTTCAGTTTTTGCTTATTTTGAGACAGAATTACATTGCATGGTTGGTTTCAAAATCATGATCCTCTTTTTCTCAACCAACTGAGCACTAGGAATAGAAGGGGCCACCAGCTAAACATTTTTTTTTACTACTTTTTTTATTGTGAGACTACCATACAGAGGAATTACAGTTACATGGGCAAGATAATGAGTGCATTTCTTATCAAGCATTGTTACTATTTTTAATGCTTCTTTCTGAGATTTCTTAGCAGACTTTAGTTAGTTGATTTACTACAAGAAACAGAAAACCTAGATGAAAAAGTTTAAATAGAATCCTGTCTATATTCATCTTTATATTTGAACAAACCTATGAAAAGTACAAGTTACATTCTTAGCTGTCTATTGATAAGTGAACAGTTGTTACTGTTTTTCAAAATATCTTTATGAATTATTTTTCATCTGGAACTGGAATTTGAATTCATGACTTTTTGCACTTACTCAACTTGATTGCTCAGCTGGTACCCTATCAGTTCTCTAGCTAAAAATATGGTCTCTGACATTTTTTAAAACCCCAGACTGGGTTTGAACCATGACCCCGCAGATCTCTGCCTCTTAGCAAGAATTGCAAATTCTTTATACCTCTTGAGCTTATAAAGATTCATGGTGTCAAAACCCAACTGATTTTAGAATTAATTTGAATTCTTTCATAAAAGCTTAAATGAAGGAAAACACCACCAAAATTAGACCTCCTGAAGCATTGTCAAACTAACATAAGCAACAGTAATAATACTGAATACAAATGGCCAGGTTGACGTGCTAAGGTACTTAACAAAAAAGTCTAATATTGTGACTTTTGTGATCACAATAAAATAGCACAAATATAGTCATGTGTAACTAATATAAGAAAGAAGTCTTTGAGTAATGTCATCATTGTACAACATCACACAGAGTATACTCACAAAAACCAATAAAGCTATAGTATTACTATGTAATATTGTCTTATGAGACACACATAGTACACGTGGCCCATCATTGATCAAAACATTGTTAGGTAGCATATGACTGTAAGCGCCAATAAGCATGTAAACAACAGCCTAATATGTTATATAAATCATTATTATTATTTAATCAGGAAAATTTGGCATATACAATATATTCTGTAATTAAAAGAATGTGATATGCAGTCTTGCTTTTTAGTGAATAAGCCACTACAGTTAAGACATTAGACTGTAGACATGCTTCAGCAGATACTAGAGGATTCCCAATTAGGTTCAAGAGGAGATGGAACAAAAACTACATATATATATATATATATATTTATATTTATATTTATATATGTAGTGTGTATACATATTTATGCACACACACACACACACACACACACATATATAACTGTTACAGAAAAACATGGGCTGGTACTAAGGAGAAAATACTTGTGTTCTGAAATTTCAAATTCTAGTTTATGTTTTATATAATACAGAGACCTGGGTTTTTTAAAGCAAAGCTAGACATCTTTACTATTATGTAATTCAGTCTGATCTCTAGTTACTAGCCACAGTGCAGATTGAAAAGTTGGAATGAGTTAAGATTATAAAACAAAATTTGTCTGTGGATAAAATAGTTCTTTTACTGTCAACAAAAGTATCAATAATGCAGTTAGACAATGTTAACACTACACAAATGTCAATGAACATTATAGAACCTCTCAGGAGTTCTGAATATCTATATTGTCAGTTAATAACAACTAAATCACTTTTGTTTCCTTTCTCATTCCCAGTGCCTGTAACCATCATCCGTAGGTAAATCTCCTTACCTTATTAACAACCATAAAAATATCCAGTTTTTGAGTTAAAATATCCAAATTTGACACAAAAGAAAAAGTTCTATTATAAGTTTAATGATGACAAGATGGTAACTGATTCAACCTTTCAATCCAATAGACTCAAAAAAGATGAGACGATTTTTAAACCTTAACTCTGAAAATACACAAAGGAAGAGGCATGAGGTCAGCTGAGTATGGCTGAGTAGGAAAGAGAAGTGAGATTCTTGAAAATCAAATCTGTCTTGAGGATAGGACCAATTGGAATAGTGACCAAGAAGATTGGAGTTCGAAACTCATTTCCTATCATGATTTTTCTTGACCAGAACATTTTTCTTGTCTGTATTTGCTGTTTTTTAAACTTAATTTTCAAACTTTTCCAAGAGGTTCAATTTTACAGACTTTAATAAGTTAATTATAAATGTGACAAATTGATTTTAGTTGGATATAAAAAGGATCTAATCAATAGTTCTTTGGTGATTTGAGCATTCCATGGACTCTCTTATACTCACTGTCTCTGACATTTTCTTCTCCTCTCCTCTCCTCTCTTCTTTTTCCTCTCCCTCTTCCCTCTTTCTACTTTCTCCCTCTTTCTTTCTCTCTTGTCCATTTATCCTCTCTCCATTCCACATTGAAAAAGCATCTGCAATCCTTGCTTTCTACAAGTGGTTTCCATATCTCATCATTTCTGTTAGGCTTTTGTGTTTCTTAGTTGCCACAATTTCCCCTTCTTTCAGCCACAACCCCAGGCGATTCCTACTGAAGAATGACACCAGGCATGTCAAGAGCCTTTCAAAATTGCTGCCAGACTTCAGTGACATTCTTGGAGCATATGGAGTACTGATGTGCTGAAAATATGGCAAAAAACTACCTGCTGCTTACCGTGTCAGGAAGTTAGTCTGATGGAGTGTTCTGGTTCAGATTTGCAATATAAACAGGACTTGTACTGTTTTTTAACAAAGCATTGAAGAAAAAGTTACCAAAAATGTCTTTTTCAATTAATTGTATCCCCATCCCCCATTCTTCAAGCTCAGTGAAGGAAAAAGGAAATATGAACATAAAGCAAAGACTAAAAGTATGCTTAAGAAACACATGTGATTCTAATAGAATAATTTAGTTATAATTTAAATGTATTACATATTATCTTAGGACCTCATGACAGTGCCATGTAAAACCCCTGTTCTTGACATTTTCTTCTCATAAGGCCAGGCTTTTTACAGAACATGAAAATAAGAAATTGACCAAATACCCATTATTTGTTAAAAAAAACATAAAAATAAAAAAGGTAAAACCTCATCCTGGGATACAATCTTTTAATTCGTTAGTAATTTTACATTTGTTTAACAATGTATATAGCGTATAGAAAAAATATATAAACGTCCATATGTACTCTTTTATATGTGTGGATGTCACTTTAACATTTTTTTCCTTAAACAGAAAAACTAATATGAATTCTAGTTTAGAATTACACATAAGAGTTTCAGGCAGATGTGGTATCGCATGTTTCCCAGATGAAGGTAAATTTGCTCCACTGATTCTCTATTTCCTAAATCAGATGGTACTCTTTTATGATGAAAAGAGCATAAAGATTAAACAAGTAATATTAGAGAATGACAGAGTGCCCAGAACCAGTTCTTGCAAGTCAGCTTTGTTATAGATTAAAATATAGAAACTTTTAAAAGGACTTATGTTAATATAATAATTGTTGACATTTAGCGTTTCCAGCAAGCTCTTTTAATAGGGTAAATATAATTTGAACATAATAAGCAGAAATTTTTAGCAAGACTTGAAACCTGTGGCAATTTGTTAAAAATTGATATAGCTGAATTTCCACAGTATGAATCATAATGTAACATATCCCATTGCAGTGTTCTTATAAGCTGAGTAAGATAATTCACATTCATTGAATAACATAATGTCAGCATGTGGTAAGTGGCCAACAAATATGCCTCCAACTTCATGTAAAATGTTTGCTGGTTTTCACTGATAAAATTTCTAGAATACACCTTGAATTAGACATTTACTTCTGTATTTCTAGAGCAATGACTGACTTAATTTATAGAACATGAAATTACTTCTTTATTTTTATCTACTATCTTTATTTTATTGTTATTGTGTAGTTGATATACAGATAGGTTCCAGTTACATGAATCAGGTACAATTAGTCCAATTATTTTTTTAAGTATGTTTCCACTTGTGTCTCTCTCTCCCAGTCTTTTCCTCCCATCCCCACCCACAGGATATCTAGTTCATTTTCTACATAGTATCTAGTCTGACTGTTGTATTTGTTCATCCTTGTTCTACCTTTTATGTGCCCTTTCTTATACTCCCAAATGCAAACAAAGTAACAAACAAGATAAAAAGGAAAAGAAAACAAAAACAGCAACAATGGCAACTAAAAAACATCTCTTGTTTCCTTTTTGGAGTTAATTTCTAAGAATATTATTTTATATGATCATCTCTCTCTAGCAATTCAGACTTTGTCCACAACTCCTATGCTTAGTCTCCTTTGGCCTCTGTACGTTAATGAGTAGGTTCCTATATAATTTATCATTTTCCATTGTATTTATTTATTTTAGTCATTCAATAGGTTTACTTGTAGATTCATAGGCTCAATTTAGTTACCACAAATGAGGGAAACCATGCAGCCTATATTTCTTTGGTCTAGTTTACTTCACTTAATAAAACTCTTTCCAAATCTTTACATTTCTTCTTTTTTTGCATGCACTGATTTTTTAATCTTTTTATTGTCAAGGTGATATACAGAGGGGTTACAGTTACATAAGTAAGTTAATAAGTACATTTCTTGCCAAATTTGCTGTCCCTTCCCTCATTTTTCTCCTACTTTCCCTCCCCCATGTGTTAAAGCATACCATATACATGAAAGAATTCCATATTCACGAAACTCTGACTTATAGTATAATTGTTACCATTTTGAAATGAAAATAGACTTCCCTGACTTGCCCAAGATCATACAATCAAATAAGAATAAGAAGTGTTTTTTTTCTTTCTTGCTATTGTTTTTGACGTATTTATAAGGTACCATGTGATTTTTTGTTGCTTTTTTTCTTGTGAAAATACCACACAGAGGGGTTACAATTACATGGGCAAGATAATGAGTACATTTCTTATCAAGCATTTGTTGCCTCCTCCTTTGTTTCTCCTTCCCATCTTTTCCCATCTTTTCTCATCCCCACTCTCCCCTGATTCTGACCACCCTTCCCCCCTCCAAAGTTGTAAAGTTCATTTTTCGACATAACGTCTTATACATCACATTGTTGAAATGGGTCTGCCTGTATCCCTATTTAAACAATTTGTTTTCCTTTGCCTTCACAAATTATACCAACATCAAATACAGGGAAAGCAGGGGTTATACCAAGGAGGTATATACGTGGGAGGAACATACAAAGCAACAAAAAAAATCATCTTATAAATATGTTAGAAACAATCGCATGAAAGAAAAAACATACTTAACTTGGGGTTATTTCCCTAACATCAACGTATCTGACCTTTTCTGCTTGTCTCAGACATATACTGGTTATTGCAAATAAGGGAAACCATGGGACCTATGTTTCTTTGGGCCTGACTTACTTCACTTAATGTAATTTTTTCCAAGTCTTTCCATTTCCTAACAAATGGGGCAATGTCATTCTTTCTGATGGAAGCACAGAATTCCTTGTGTATATATACCACATTTTCTTGATCCATTCATCTATTGAGGAGCATCTGGGTTGGTTCCATATCTTAGCTATGGTAAATTATGTTGCAAGAAACATAGTTGTGCTGGTAGCTTTAGTATGGACTTGTTTGTGATCATTTGGGTAAATGCCCAAAAGTGGGATTGCTGGGTCATAAGGGAGCTCTATGTGGAGGCTTTTGAGGAACCTCCATACTACTTTCCAAAGTGGTTGAACAAGTTTACACTCCGCCAACAATGCAGTAATGTCCACATCCCCTTCCTACCCCACGGTATAACCCCTGTTTTCACTGTATCTGATGTTGGTATAATTTGTGGAGTTGAAGGGAAAAAACAAAATATTTAAATAGGGATACAGGTTGACCTATTGTAACAATACGATGTACAAGATACTATGTTGAAAAACAAACTTCACAGTTTGGTGGGGGGAGTGCAGTTGTGGAGGTGGTAAGGGAAAAACAATGGAGGAGGCAACAATGCTTGACAAGAAATGTACTCATACCTTGCTCATGTAACTGGATCCCCTTGGTACAGTATTTTTCCAATAAAAAACTTATTAAAATAATTACAAAAATCCTTAACTACTTCTTACATTCATTCTTTTCTTCTCTATACAACTGGCATGATCCCATGCTTAAGGGCCATAACTCATTTTTCTTACAGTACCTGAGATTTAAGAATATTTGTAAAGGTTACTTTTATTATTTGTTACATACTTCATTAAAAATGGTATTAAATGAATATATATGTAATTTGTGTATGACAATGCCTTCAAGCTTTACAAATGTTACAATATCTTTCTTTCTGTTGAATGAGTAGCATTTATTCCATTGTGTATGTACACACATGCATGTGCACACATACACACATATAGATATATATAGATATCTATCTATATATATCTATATATATACACATACATATCACATTTCTTGAATCATTTGTCCATTGAGGGGCATCTAGTCTGATTCCATGTCTTGGCTATATTAAACAATGTTGCAATAAACATGATAATTCTGGTTGCTTTAGAGTGGCCTGGTTTATGGTACATTGGATAAAGTGCCAGGAGTGGAATTGCTGGGTCAAAGGGAAGTTTTATGTTTAATCTTTTAAGGAAATCCATACTATTTTCCAGAATTGTTGAACAAGTTTATATTCCCACCAACAGTATAGTAGGTTTGTTTTTTGGCAATGCATTCCATAACAAAAAAAATGGAATAATTTATATCCACCAAACTAGCACTCTTAAAATTACTTATAGATGTCTTTCATACAAAATAAATCAACAAGAATATATATTTGCCTTAAAATGCCCCTCACCAGAAAACTAGATGAAAAGAGTAATAATAGAAAATTCAGAACCCCTAAAGAGGGAGATAAGATGTCAGACATAACCAGATACCTCTCAGCCTAACCCACAATATCAACGGACTTAAGGTTCCAATTAAAAGACATAGACTAAGTACTTGGATCAAAAAGCAAGACCTGACCATCTGTTGTCTCTAAGAGATACATCTAATTACAAAAGCAGACACATTCTCAATGTGAAAGGTTGGAATAAAATCTTTCAAGCAAATGGCCCCAATAAACACGCTGGATTAGCAATCCTAATATCAGACAAAATAGACTTCAAATTAAAATCATTAAAGAAAGACAAGTGAAGCCATTATATATTAATAAAGGGAAATATATTATAGGAAGACATGGCAATTCTAAATATCTATGCACCAAATGCTGGAGCACCCAACTTCATCAAACACATACTACTTGACTTAAAAATACACATAGATCAAAACACATTGATTGTTGGCGACTTCAACACATCCTTGTCACCTCTGGGTAGATCATCTAGGCAAAAACTCACCAAAGAAAATTTAGACCTCAATAAGTACAACAAACAACTAAAAATAACAGACATCTACAGACTCTTTCACTCAACAGCATCAGAGTATACATTCTTTTGAACAGCCATGGCACATTCTCCAAAATAGACCATATGTAAGATCACAAAGCAAACAGGTGCAAATTTTAAAAAATATTGAAATTATCCCCTGCATCCTAGTAGACTATAATGGAATAAAATTAGAGCTCTACAGCAAACACCATCACAGAAAATTCTATAATTCATGGAGACTGAAAAGCACAGTGTGGGATGATTAGTGGATAATCTAGGAGATTAGAAAGGAAAGTCAAACTTATATGGAATTTAGTAAAAGTGTACACACAAACTGTCAGTTCCTCTAGGACACAGCAAAGGTAGTACTCAGAGGAAAATTTATAGCTCTGAGCTCTTACATCAAGATTAGAGAAAACTCAAATCAGCACTTTAATGATGCACCTCAAACTCCTGGAAAAGCAATAACAAGCCAAGCTCCAAATAATAGGCATAAACAAATAATAAAAATTAAATCAGAAATAAATTAATTAGAGAATAGAAAAACCATAGAAATAATCAACAAAACAAGAGGCTGTTTTTTGAAAATATTACCTACAATCTTATTTAAAATTCTCCTCTAAGAATCCTCTTGAATATGCCCATGCTAATATCTGCTATCATTCCTAAAGTCTTATTAGGCAAAAGTTACCTCATCTTGAGATTCATACACAAACCTGCAATTGTTCCAGCCCATCTTTTTGGCTGTTTGTACTAATTAAAACTAAATTCCATTTCCTCTAAAAGGCTTCTCTACTTCTAATCCTAAAATGTATTTTCCCCAAGAAATTATTTAAGACCCTGAAAAAAATCCCTATATGTGGCATATATACACAATGGTACTTCAATCATCCATTAGAAAGAATAATATTGTACCTTTATAAAGAAATGGGGAAAAACATAGATAAATTATATTATGTGAAATAAGTAAGGCTAAAGGAGACAAAGGTTGTGTGTTTTACTTCATCTCTGGAAGACAGAATCACCTTTAATCTAGTTAGTAATTACTTTAGGAGCTATGTAATTGAATGAAGTGTATTAACTGAAAAATTGTAGATTCAAGGGAGAATTCAAATACTCTGATTCCTTAGAAAGGTAAAGTCAAAGTTCTACAAAATTTGCACCATGAAACAGGTACTTGAAAGATGTGGAATGAAGTCATGGGGATAGGGTCAGACAAATAAAGAGGAGAAGGGGGTGGGAGAACACAGTCAAGAATTCAATATATATCCTACAAAACTAAGAAAAGTGAAGGAAGAGGTAGGTTGGGAGGGATGAAAGAAAATGTTGAAAGGGGTGTCATTGATCAAGAGCCATTGCATTCATAAACTGTTTTGTTAAATGGCAACTCCTTTTTACAACGACTTAAAGGTAATAAAAAATTTCTAAATCCCCATATGTAAATTCCTTCAACATACTAAATATGAATACATAAGGCTAGTAAACTAGTGAAATAATTAGCATAATTCATTTATAAGTAAATCAGAAATGATTATGTCTATAAATACTTCACAGGCATAAAATTCCATTCCAAATTTTAAAAATTAAAAATGAAATATTACCTACACCTACACTTGGATAGGAAAGACATTTTCTTGACATGAAAAGGGAAAGTTATTTTAAAATAACATATTTTATACAAAGTACAGACAAAGAAAGAAAGGTGTAGGGGGAAAGTGAAGTTTTAAATTTAGGAACAGAGATGAAGGCCCAGTTTCAATTCTTACCATTTCAGAATGACATCTGACAAAGGCACTGTGACATATTAGTTCTTAAAATTACAATATGACATAGCTGTAGAACATAAACTAGTGAGAAATAAAACAACTTCAAGGGAGAAATCTTAAAAATAATTTTAATACTCTCTTTGTCTATCACATAATTTTATAACTTCAAAATAGTCCACTAAGAAGACTGCTACAAAATAAGTGTGAAGTTGGTAGATTTCATGAATAGAATTTTTTATAAATAAGCTTTTTATTGCGAAAGTACTTTACAGAGGGGTTACAATCACATCAGCAAGGTAATCAAATTTTCAGCAGAGGAAAATTGTATTCACACCTACTACTAAGTAAAACAGCCACTGGAGTAAGAGCAAGAATTAGAAATTATTTATAAGAAAAAACTACTAACATTAACTGAGATAAACAAAAAAGTTAGCTGAATCCGTTACGCCACCATCCATAAGAATGCATAAGGACCAATGTCCTCAAATTATCAATTTGTTCCAAAAGAAGTCTGTTGTTGGATACTTATTGAAAGGTAAGAAATGGCCTACCTCCCCATTCCAATCAAGTCTTACCAGAATCTCCCAGGGGTTCAATGGACAAAGTTACCCATAGTGAATAGCGTAATATGCGTTTGATGTGGAAAGGACAATAGATGTAAATGCAAACTTTGTATTATCTGCTGTCGTTTTCTCTTATACTTTTCTCTCACACACCCTATTTCTCTAACTCAAAACACAGGTTGCACGGGTTTCCTCAGTTGTGGTAGCTAGAATGTGCCTATAAGTAAACTCATGGGTAGTATCTAAGCAGTTCTAATGAATTATCTGAAGTATAGTAAATTCTATTAAAAGTGCAAATAGTATATGATTAGTTATAAAGAATATGTCAAAACCCAACAAACTAAGTACGAGGAAATGTGAGAGTGGTGTGTGTGTTATGGGAAAGGGGAGGGGGTGATGAGACAAGGGGAGAAGAGTAGAAGAATGTATGGGAGAAAAGAGTAGAATGCAGGCAAATATCCATTGTATATAACAGAATTGAAAAAATAAGGGAAGTGGTCCAAGATGGGTAACAATATGGAAGGGAGGACACAGATCAAGATACAGTGTATCTATGGATTGCCTTGTTAAATAAAAATTCAGTTCATAGCCTACAGATCAAGAAAAGTGAGAGAAATGGATGGAGTGGAGGAGTTGTGTAATCAAGTTAAAAGGGGCAACATGTATAGAGACACTGTGTCCACTAAATGCTCTGCAGAATGAAAACTCCTTTGCACAACTACTTAACGTATCTTTTAAATGTTATGACTCTAAATAGTACAGTGGCTCTAAAAGCTTGCAAAAAGTTGAGGGGAGAAACTCATTTCAACACATACTGCATCAACTTCTTAAGTCAAATCCCAGACAGAGATGCCAAAATCCACAGGCTGACTACAAAATTAACTACCACTATTGTTCTTCATATGAAATAAAGGAAGAGGAAAAAAGAGGATGAGTTAACAGCAATAAATATATAGCTCAATAGGAATTCAGATTTTCCTTGTAGGACTACAAGTTAGCCTATAATGAATATTTATGATTGATTGTCCCATTATCATGCTCCAAGCCTTCTGCTAGGACATGCAAAGCCTAGATTCTCAAAAAAATATGTACACAGTAATAAATTTGGCAAGATTCAACTTTATCACTTGTTTTGTTAGTCTGGTTACTAATTCCACATATAGTTTCCTTAATATCCCACATAAGCACATAAGCCCTTGAACTCTTGTAATTATTTTTCGCATCTCCCTGAAGAGGGTGGCCTATGATTTGAGTTTGACATCTGAAGTCACAGTGAATATAAACCTTGAACAGAAAAGCTTTTATCTGGAAGCAATTGTATAGGTAACAGCTATTAAAAAATATAGTTCCAAAGCAAATACAACTAAAAGGAAAAGGAAGGAAAAGAAAAGAAAAGGAAAGGAGAGGAGAGGAAAAGAATAGCATCTGACGGGAGTATAAATGTTATTCCTGAAAGAGACACTCATGGTAATTTTGGGTGAAAATGATCAGAATTATTTGAGTCCATCTAGTTCACCTCATCCAAGTATTTCTGCTGTTCCTGAATTCATATCCTTGCTTTTCAGAGTAAACACAGTGAGGTTGTGAATTCAAATTGTTTTCTAAATCTGCTACAAGAGCAATTAGTTTCATTTTTTATTTTTTTTAATTGTGAAAATACTGTACAGAGGGGTTACAATTACATGGGCAAGATAATGAGTACATTTCTTATCAAGCATTGTAGCCTCCTCCTTTGTTTCCCCTTCCCATCCCATCCTCTCCCTCCCCATTCCCCCATCCCTCCTTCCCCCCCCACCAAAGTTGTAAAGTTAGTTTTCGACATAACGACTTGTATGTCTCATTGTTGCAATGAGTCCACCTGTATCCCTATTTAAATGACTTGGTTTTTCCCTTCCCCTCCATAAATTATAACAACATCAAATACAGTGAAAGCAGGGGTTATATTGTGGGGGAGGGACATACGAAGCAACAAAGAAATCATCTTATAATTAGTTTCATTTTATAGTTATTTCACTTCTATAGTTAGGTAAGAGTAAATTTTCAGTTTCAAAAAATCTCTAGTTTAGTAACATGTGCTGTTCCAAGACAAGGACTAATTCTAAACATTAAATTTTCTAGTTTGACTTCTAAACACTATATCAGGTATTTGGAGAATCTCCCAAGCTGATAGAGTTCATTGCTAGTGTTTGAACTTGGTGCCTTTTCTTTATCTAGATTAATTTTGTCACTTAAATTTTATTTTCTTTTCAAATTCTTTTTTTATTCACTCTACTGAAAGATAGGTTCTATTAATATCTACTCTAATTTTTGCCCACTTTTTTCTTTTGGTACATTTATTTATATGTCTGGATGGATATTATTTAAATATACAACTTTAGAAAAAGTTAAAGTTTAATCACCTGGGGCTGGGAAGGTTGCTCAGTGGTAGAGTGCTTGCCTTGCATACATAAGGCCCTGGGTCCATTCCTTGGCACTACATAAGCAGCAAAAAATAAAGCAGGAAATGGCATTGTGGTTCAAATGATAGGGCCCTAGCCTTGAGCTGAAGGGCTGAGGGAGAGTGCCCAGCCCAGAGTTCAAGCCCCACAACTGACCAAAAAAAAAAGTTAATCACCTTGCATATTGACTCTTTAATCATTATTAAACTATCACACCTTATAATTAATTGTATGTCTTAACTTTCTACTTTGTTTGAAATCATAACATGCAAACAAGCATTCTCATGTAATCTTGCTCTCTCTATATCCTATATTTTTAATCGAAATTTTTGGTACTTTAATTCTAAACATTTTAAATATTTATATTTACCTATGTCTCCTGAAGCATATTGTGTGAATTTTCATCTACCCTAATTTTACTTTTAATTTCATAATTTTTGTTAATGTTTAATTAGCTTAGCATGAAGGTTTTAATATACAGCCACTCTACATATAAATATGTTGCTTCTCTTTTTTTTAATGCCATTATTTTGGTTTGAACTTGTCTTCATGCTCTTACTTGGCTTCATCCATTCATAAATGGCACTCTTCCACTTTGAGCCACACCTCTAGCTAGCATGTTTTGTTTGTTTCATTGTGTTTCAGGTGCTACTTATAGGGCTTGAATGCAGGGTCTGGCCACTGTCTCTGCTCAAGGCTAGCTCTGGAGCCACAGTTCCACTTCCAGGTTTTATATTGGAGATAAGGGTCAGAAGACTTTCTGCTTCTAACCTTGATCCTCAAATCTCTTCCTTTTGAGTAGCTAGGATTACAGGCATGAGTCACTGGCACCTGCATCTTCAATCTTTTTTTTTTTTTTGAGGAGTAAAATAAGTATTTGACAATATTATTTCTTGATTGCTATGATCTTTTATACTTTTTTGTTATAATCTCTGTGGTTAGTTTATATTACTTTATTATAATAATTATTATTTTTATTGTGAAAATACCGTTCAGAGGGGTTACAATTACATGGGCAAGATAATAGTACATTTCTTATCAAGCATAGTAGCCTCCTCCTTTGTTTCCCCTTCCCATCACTCTCATCTATCCCCGCCCCGCGGCCCCCCTCCCCCCCCAGCATATTCCTCTCTCCTTTCCCCCCCTCCAGCCAAACTTGTAAAGTTTGTTTTTCGACATAATATCTTGTACATCTCATTGTTGCAATGGGTCCACCTGTATCCCTATTTAAACAATTTGTTTTTCCCTTCCCCTCCACAAATTATACCAACATCAAATACAGTGAAAGCAGGGGTTATACTGTGGAGGAGGGACATACAAAGCAACAAAGAAATCATCTTATAAATACTTTAGAAACAATCGTAAGAAAAAAAAAAACATTTGAATGCTTATCTTGAGGTTCATTTTGCCTAACATCAACCTATCTGACCTTTTCTGCTTGTCTCAGACATATACTGGTTATTGCAGATAAGGGAAACCATGGGACCTATGTTTCTTTGGGCCTGACTTACTTCACTTAATATAATTGTTTCCAAGTCTTTCCATTTCCTAACAAATGGGGCAATGCCATTCTTTCTGATGGAGGCATAGAATTCCATTGTGTATATATACCACATTTTCTTGATGCATTCATCTACTGAGGGGCATCTGGGTTGGTTCCATTTCTTAGCTATGGTAAATAATGCTGCAATAAACATAGTCCTGCTGGTAGCTTTAGTATGGTCTTGTTTGTGATCATTTGGGTAAATGCGCAAAAGTGGGATTGCTGGGTTATAGGGGAGCTCTATGTGAAGTCTTTTGAGGAACCTCTATACTACTTTCCAAAGTGGTTGAACAAGTTTACACTTCCACCAACCATGCAGTTTATTATTATTATTGTCGGTCGTGGGGCTTGAACTCTGGGCTTGTGCGCTGTCTTTGTGCTCTTCAGCTCAAAGCGAGCACTCTACCGCTTGAGCCACAGCACCACTTCCGGTTTTCTAGCAGATTATTGGAGATAAGAGTCTCAGGAACTTTCCTGCCTGGGCTGGCTTTGAACCGTGACCCTCAGCTCTTAGCCTCCTGAGTAAGATTACAGGCTTGAGCCACTGGGGCCCGGCTCACAGTATTATTTTTAATAAATGTCCTTCAGAATATGTATAACATCTTGTCTTAATTCTCCCCTAGTAAGTTTATTGTATCTCTACGATAAACTTCAAAATGTTTTATCTTAGTGTTCTATTTTGTTATCTCCCTTAACTCATGATCATCATCTATATTTTTTATCTAGAATTTGTTTGTTTGTTCATTTGTTTCCACTTCCAGGTTTTGAACTCAGGGTCTCAAATTTGCTCAGCTTGCTTGGCTGATGTTCTGCCATTTAAACCATGTCTCCACTCCTGTTTTCTTTTTCTGCTGACTTTTAGAGATGGAGTCTTGGAGATATTTTCAAAGGGTCTGACTTTCAGACAGGATCTTGAACCTTCTGGGTAGGTAGGATTACAGGCATGAGCCACCAGGGCTCAGCTTACAATACCTATTTATTTAGACTTATCCAATATGTATCTCTTTGCCTTTGATCTGTTACATTTCAAAGCATCTATCTGAATAATTTTTACTTGACAATCCTGTTGTACATTTCCCTATGAATTCTTGAGTTTTCTTTAGGCAGAATATTCTGTTAGGAATATTCTTTATATTCACTTCTTCAGGATAACACTTTTTAACCTTTGAAATGTCTTAGCCACTTAGTTCTTACTATCACTTGAGATTCAAATCGATCCCTTTATCCAGAGAGTTTTTCAAACATTACTGCATTCTCTCAGTTGTTCTTCAGCCATGTATAATTTTAGGATTGATAATGCATCAAAGAAAGTGTTACTGAAGAGAAGTCACCTCTCATCATTGGTCCCTTCTTAATATAAGTACCTCTAGTCTTGGTTGTTAGGTAACTACTTGATATCTCAAAGGTTAAGCTAAGTGCTTGTAACAGAGCAGCAAACCACTGAAGCATTAGCTCGCCGCTCTTGGCTGCTTTGGTGAAGATCAAGGACCATGATTGCTCTAGTGACTTAAAGTTAACTTCCAAAGTGGTGGTCCCCTTCTCCATATCTGTTAGCAATGAAAAAGGGTTCCTCTGAACCACATCAGATCAATTTCATGAACTATTAGTGTACTGGGTCATAGGCATGCCTTGGTATTACATACACACACTTGCATTTCTTTGCTTACAGAAGAACATCATTTTTAATTTTTTCATTAGTATAATATTTCCATGTGATGGCTCAAGACATACTATACTTTCATCATATCTATCCCGTCTATCACTCTTTCTTGTCCCTTCACATTACTCATTTTATTTTTCATTTTCAATGCATTCCTATATGCTGATATATATATATATATATATACATGTATGTTTGTATGTTTGTGTATATATATATACATATATATATATATATATATATAATTGTAACCCCAGCTCCTTTTTATCTTTCCCTTCTCCCTCTTTACTGTTTCTTCTCCAGGCTCTCATTGAATTCATGTTATATTCATGTTTTATTTTTTCCTAGATTGAGATTCCATATATGAGAGAAAAGACACATATTTGTCTTTATGACTCTGGCTTATTTTGTTTAATAAGATTATCTCCTATTCCATCTACTTCCCTGGAATCGGCATAATTTTATTCCTCTTTGTGGCTGAATCCTCTACATTTCTTTATCCGTTCATCAGTTGATATGTGCCTCAATTAAGTCCATAGTTTGGTTGTTGGGAATACTACTGAATAAAAATAAGTGTACAGGTAACTTTATTATATGTTGATTTACATTCCCTTGGATTTTTGCCTAGAATTTGAATAGAAAGATAATATGGTAGTTTGATTAGTATTGTTTTTCAAGGAGACACCATAGTGAATTCTTTAGTAGCTAATTTATACTCTTATACTCTAACCTAGAGTGTATAAAAGTTCTTTTTTAAAAAAGCCTAACCAATATTTGTTGTGTGATCTCTTTAAAATAGCCATTTTGACTTGTTTGCAATGGAGTTTCAATGATACTTTGCATGTTTTACAACTATTGATGTTCTAGTTTCTTTATACATTTATTTGCAGTGCATACTAACCTTGAGAACTATCTTCTCATTTCAGTCCTCCATTTTCTGATGGAATTATTTGCTGCTTACTATTTAGTTTTATCATCCTTTACATATTCTGGATAGTAATCGTCTGTCAGAAAAATTGATGAGAAATATTTTTTCCCATGAGATTGTTCCTTTGTTCGAGTAATTATTTTCTGTGATATGCAGAGCCTTTGTAATTTGAGAAAATCCAATTTATTAAATCTTGCTTTTATTTCCTAAGATATTAGAGTCTTTCTCAAGAGGTTGTTGCTTATTTTTGTGTCTTGACTTGTTTCCCTTTGTTTTCCTGAATATTTTCTATTTTTATGCCTTTTATTAAGGTCTTTTACAATTTTAAATTGATTTTTGTATAGGGTGACCCATTGGGTCTAGTTTCAGTCTTCATTATGTGGATATCCAGTTTTATCAATACAATTTGTTGAAGAAGTTATCTTTCTCCAATCTATGTCTCTGGCCTCTTTTTCAAAGCTGAGATGATCAGAGTTGTTTAGACTCGTTTGGGGGTATTTTATTCTATTCTACTCTATTCTATTCCTTAGTCCAGTTGTCTATTTGAGTCAATACATACTGGTTACCTTTCTATGGCTCTGTGTATAATTTGAAGTGAGACATTGTGTTACCTCCAACATTGGTCTTTCTGCTACAGATTGCTTTGGAGCTTTGGAGTTCTTTGTACTTCCATGTGAATTTTGTAACTGACTATTCTACTTCTGTGAAGAATGACATTGTATCCATGGAAAAACAATGAATATGTTGACTGATTTTAGCAGTGTAGTCATTTTTACCATATTAATTATTTTGATCCATTATTCTGGGAGGCTTTTCCATCTTCTGCTATTTAAAAAATATTTTCTATAGTGATTTATGTTTACATTACTGAGGTCTTTCTCTTTATTTGTGAATAATTAGGTAATTTTTTTAGGTCATTGTGAATAGGACTGAAATTCTGAGATCTCTGTTCATTATTGACTTAGACACTAACTACTGAATTTTGCATGTTAATTTTGTCTGTCACTTTGCTGAAAGTTGTTTTTTTAATCAGATTTATTAGTTTTCTGCTGGGCCTTTGAGAGACTTGTATGAATATTATCACATCACAGCAATGAGAAACTTTGTTTTCTTTCTGTTTTATATCCATTTAATTTTTAATGCTCTGGATATGAAATCATGTAGTCCATTGTATAAGAGTAGACAAAATGGATATCCTTTTAACATTCCTAATTTTAAAGGAAATGCTTCAAGTTATTTTCCCTCATTTAGTGTTAGGTTGTCTTAAAGTTTGTCATATATAGTTTGATATATATTGAGATACTTTTCCTCAATTTCTATTTTTCTTCAGATTTTATTGTAAGGGGAAGTTGAATTTTGTTAAAATCATAAGATTTTATACTTAATTCTCTTATGTATTATACTCTACTTATTGAGTTGAATCCTATTTGCATCCCTAGATGCATCCCTAAGTTGGCCAAAGTATTGATTTTCAATGTATAATTTTTATTTGAAAATAGTCTGTTAAGAATTTTATTTGTTATAGCTTATCAAGGAAATATTTTCACATTTTTCTAGTTTATGTGATTTTTGAAATTGTAGCTTTGGTATCAAACCTATATACTCTCAGATTCATCACCACCATTTCATGAGCCACTTTTCACTCAAAGAAGCTGTTTTTGGGGATCCTTGTTCCTACTTGGGTTGACAACAGGTGTGGAATGTATGAGCACTCTACATCCTGTGATTGCTTCTGTTTCCATCCAATGATCACTTCCTTCAGGCCACCTATACCACTGGGGATTTGAAACATGTGGCTGATTTGCATCAGAGCAAGAAATTCTACCTTATCATCTTCTCCCTGTGTCCTTCAGCTTAATGTTTGATAGCATGTCCCAGATGCACCAAATTTATAGGTTGCGTCACTACCTTTTTTTCAATTTCTCAAACTCTTCCATCATCCAGATAATGAATCTCAATCTGAAATTCCTTCTATTTGAAATATCTGATATAGTTTATGTTTCTCCGTTTGAGCCCTCTTTGATACTGATACATGATACTGATATTGATTCATGCGTCTGTTGTATTCAGGGCCATATTCAGTTGCCTTTGCCATAACACCTTCAAGGCTACTTTCTTATGTGGGTAAGACATCTTGTCTCCTACAGCTTTCCCCTTCATTAACTGTATTACACTATAGGATAAAAGTACCTTGTTCCTTCTTTCAGAAACATAATTGCTGATACTGAATCTAAGAAAACCCTTCTTATGTGTAATTATAAACATAAAATTAGCTTTTTAATGAAAATCTTAACTGAACTCCTCAAATTATTTTTTTCATCTTGCATTTCATATGGCCTTTACATCTGACTACGTATGGTCGTCTTAAATTGCTATGGCTTTGATAACATTATGAGTCCGAAGAAAAGAGACTATGCCTATGCCAAGACAAGAGGGGAGTGGCTGATACTCAGGCAGCTATCAACAGATACTGGTTTTACTTCAAAAATCTGAATTTATTTAGTTAAAAAACATTGAGTTCTATCCATGAAGAATATTATAGATTAAAACTGGGAGATGTAATGCAAAACATAATTGAAGTTAAATGTGTGGAAAAGCCATAGAAGTGGTCAGGGTCCAGTGGCTCATACCTGTGTACCTAGCTACTCACAAGGCTGAGATTGGAGGATCACAGTTTGAAGCCAGCAGGAACAGGAAAGTCCATGAGACTATTACCTCCAAAAAACCACCTCAAATTCCAGAAGTAGAACTGAGGTTCAAGTGGTAATGCTACCCTTGAGCACAAAAGCTCAGCGATAGTGCCAAGCCCTGAGTTGAAGACCCAGGAGAACATTCTCTCTCTCTCTCTCTCTCTTTCTCTCTCTCTCTCGTGCACACATGCACACACACAGACACAGACACACACAGACATACAGACACACACAAAGCCATATAGGATGTGAATAGAGAGGGATGTGCAAGTATCATTGGAAATATTTTGTCATAGACAGAGGTTAGGTTAGGATAAAATGATTATATAGTACAAGTAAAGTTAGAGGTAGAAAGAAATGTTTAAATGAAGGCATTTTGATGGTAAGTGCATGTAAAATCCAGAAATATTTTGCTTATTGATGATGATGATTAATGTGTGTGTGTGTGTGTGTGTGTGTGTGTGTGTGTGTGTGTGTGTGCATGCATGCACAACAGTACTTTGGCTTGAACCCAGGCTCTCTTACCTACTTTTAGCTTTCTATCAGTTGATCTATCGGCATTCTATCAGTTGATCCACAGCTCCACTCCTATCTTTTTGTATGCTATTTAGAGTTAAGAATTTCATAGACTTTTCTGCTGGGGCTGACTTTTAACCAGATTTCAGCCACTTGAGTAGCTAGTAGTGCAGGCTGAGTTATCAGGGTTGGTCAAGAATCTGTAAGCATTATAAAGCTTCAGATACCTCGTCCCTGAGCAAATAAACTTATAATGAAGGTTTTTATACCACTCTGAATCAAAGATTGGAAATTATGGTTTTGTTCATGTACTTAGTGCATGTTGGAGCATAAAAATAGTAAACAAAGATGAATAAATTGAACATGCTGTGATACACTTACAGCTTGATTCCTCTGTGGGGAAAAGGTAGGTATCAAGGAATGGAACTATAGAAATAGTGAGGACTCTGGGTCTCAGCCATTTCATATTGATATACATGGGAAACTACTGAAAAATTTTTAGCAAGAAGTAGGTAAAACTTTGGGACAGATGACTCTGCTAACTGTACACACAAGTTAGGCTAAACTGAGAGGACGTGTGGTCATTAGTAGGCCAGACCAAAAGTTATCTGTGGTCCTCTGTGAATGTGTTTTGTGAAGTGCCTGTGTCCATGGGTCAAGGAAAACAGCCAATGAGATGTGTCTGAGGTATTTGCAACAAATTGCTTCTGAAATTTATTTATCATGCTTGGGACATGAATTCTAACGTGTTGTCTGAACAAAATATTTGAATTCCTAATATACAATGACTTTCAAGCACACTAAATTATTATTTTTTAGCTAAAACATCATGTCTCCCATATTTTCACAGCTTTAGCAGCCTGCATCTCGAGACATGTCACCCACACTGTACTAGCCATATGTGAGAAGTGACAGTACTAGTGCCCTTGCACTAGGGCACTTGAATGTGTCCTTCCAGCTCAAATGATATCACATTGAGATGAGACTTGAAGTCACCTTCTGCTTTGTACTGTCTGTCCAAAAAGGGGACAGCTTACCATGACATTGGGGGAAAGGGATTCAAAGTAGCTATTCTGTTAGCTTCTGGTCCTGTCTAACTGTTCTATTTTCCCAGGGAGAAAATAAAACCTAAAACTTCTCTTGCAAGAAGAGAAACAGAAGTGTACACTTCCATATGTCACTGTGTCTTAAGTCAAAAAGTCTCAAACTCCCTCTAACCACCCTTCTTAGTGTGGCTGAATGTGGTTGGTGACCATCCTTGTCTGATTTCTGCTCTCAGGCTCATGAGGAGCTTATGAGGACCACAGGGCCCAGTACCCAATAGAGTTTTCAATGGACTCAGCCAGTTCCACCAGCTGTGTTAAATTGACTAGGGTCACCCTGAGTAGTGACTATTTTTCCACCTCTGCAGGAAACAAATAAGCACATGGCTTATTTGGACATGAGTGCCCCTTTCTGTGTGTCTCATGTGGTCAGTTGTTTCAAGTGCCTCTCTTTCAGCTCTACATATCCTTTAAACTTAGGTTCCTCAATTGCTTTCAGGTAGTTGAGAGGGTTGGATGTGTTCATTGGGACTCATCTCTGGTTCTCATATGGGGACAAGAGTATTATCACACTTCAGCCCACTTACAAAAAAAGAAAGGAAAAACAAATACATAAGTGGGGAAGTAAAAGCTTTCTCCTCCCTAAGGGGCCCCAAACACTGCAGCTTGTGTATACTTTTATTTGTAAAGTGTTTCTTTCTGTCTAAATGTATAGAATAAGACTAGTGTAAGGCAATGCTGTTTAATTACTAGTGGGGCCAAAGGTTTCATTTTAATTCAAGATTACTTAAATAAAAACATTATTTATAAATGAAGTGCTGTTTTCTATCCAAACATGTAAGAATACTCTTTTAGTTGATATCCAACACTGTTGCAGAAGAATTTGTTTTTGTGTTAGGGTTTTTTTCTTGTTTTTCAATTGGAATTTCTTTTAACTACTCATTATTTTCATCCTGCCCACTTTGAAGATAAAATAAACTAGGGAACACCCTTATAATCTGATATCTCATTTGTACTAATGATCACAAGATGTCAATATCATTGTCCTTCCATCTAATTGCCCTCAATCATTATCATGATAAAAATGTGCACTAATACCACCTTAAATTTGCATCCTACTTGTTACTGTGTGAAGCACATGTACATTCATCATTAATCAGTAAATGTTTATTGAGTCCACGTCTATTGATTTACATGACAATAAAGCAAAAGTACACCTAGGACTGTATGGAAAGAGATTGGGTAAACCATCTGACATACTAGTAGGGTAATATTAGACTGTAATATCCTTTTTTATTTTTTGGTCAGTCATGGGGCTTGAACTTAAGTTTGGGCACTATCCCTGCACTCTTAAGTTCAAGGTGAGCACTCTACCGCTTGAGCCACAGCACCACTTCCGGTTTTCTAGTGGTTAATTGGAGATAAGAGTTCATGGACTTTTTTGAACCCTAATCCTCAGATCTCAGCATCCTCAGTAGCCAGGATTACAGGAGTGAGCCACTAGTGCCCATCTAGACTGTAATATCTTGTCTATGTAGCTAAACACCTTGCCACAGGAAACATCAAGAGAAATGTTCAAAAAATATGAAGTATTTATATAAAATTTCTCATAGATAATTTTTTTATTTCAAACATGAGAAAAGGTTTACAAAATTATTCATTAAGAATTCATTTTGCAATGACTGTGCTTGTGCTGGTAGCTTTATGATCTCCTACTTCGTATTTAACTTCAAATTGAGCATGATTCAAAAAATGCCCAAGAATAAGATGGCTGGATCATAGAGTACATCTATGTTTAGTTTTCAAATGTAATGTTCTATAGTTTATAATCTCTGTAATTTAGTTTATATAAAGAGCTGCATTGGAACAAGCTACAGGTGGTTCATAACTATAATTCTACTAGCCGAGGAAGTTGAGATGTGAAAATCCAGTTTGAAGCCATTCTAGGCTGACAAATCTAAGAGAGTCTTATTTCTAATTAACCAGCCAGAATATGAAGGGATGGACAAAATGGTAGAATAACAGTTGTGAATAAAAAAAGTTCAACAAAAGTGCAAGGGCTGTAGTGGCACAAACAAAGGGGAGACTACACTAAATTCGAAACATTGAAGTTATACCTTGCATTCTCTCTGACCACAAGGGAATAAAATTAGAACTCAACACCAAAAGCCACCGGTAACACATGGAGGCTGAACAACACACTGCTGAATCATGAGTGGGTCATGGAAGAGATTAGAAAGGAAATTCAAATGTTCATGCTATTCAACAAAAATGAACACACAAATTACCAGCTCCTCTGGGAAACAGCAAAGGCAGTATTCAGAAGCAAGTTTATAGCTCTGAGCTCCTACATCAACAAATTAGAGAGATCTGAAACCAACAATTTAATGACACATCTAAACCTCCTTGAAAAAGAGCAGCAAGATAAACCCCAATCCAGTAGACAGAGAGAAATAATTAAAATTAAATCAGAATTAAATGAATTAGAATCCAAAAAAACTATAGAAAGAATCAACAAAACAAAGAGTTGGTTCTTTGAAAAACTTAACAAAATTGACAGACCCTTAGCAAATCTTATCAGAAAAAGAAGAGAACACACCCAAATTAATAAACTCAGAGATGAGAATGGAAACATCACCACGGAAACAATCAAGATTCAGAACATTATAAGGGAATACTTCTCAAAACTTTATGCTAATAAGTTTGAGAACTTGACAGAAATGGACCTTTTCCTAGCAAATATTGACATGCCGATACTAAACCAAGATGAGTTAAACCAGCGTAACAGGCCCATATCAAGCAATGAAATAGAAACAGCAATAAGAGACCTCCCAGCTAAGAAAAGTCCTAGACCAGATGGGTTTACAGCAGAATTTTACAAGGCCTTCAAAGCAGAGCTCACACCAATACTCCTCCAACTCTTCAATGAAATTGAAAGAGAAAGCTCACTACCGAACACATTCTATGAAGCCACCATAACCCTCATCCCAAAACCAGGCAGGGACTCATCATAGAAAGAGAACTATAGACCCATTTCTTTGATGAACATTGATGAAAAATTTCTCAATAAAATTTTAGCCAATCGACTTCAACAATTCATCCAAAACATCATACACCACGATCAAACAGGATTCATTTCAGGGATGCAAAGCTGGTTCAATATACGCAAATCAATTAATATTATTCATCACATCAACAGGAGCAAGAATAAGAACCACATGGTTATCTCAATACATACATACAATTATATACATAGATATACATATATGTATACATACATATATTCTTCCAGGATATACATCAGGCATATAATTTATACATATTTCCAGCCATATACAAAGTTTTAGACTGACCACAGACATAAAATTCAATAAATGTGAGGTTAGGTCAGAAAGAAAGAAACTACAATCCTATTTGTTTATTATTCATTAAGTGAGACATAGTGATATTTTTAAAAAATATACTCCATTTTTCTAGAAATGTAAATTATTATGGAGCAGACTAATGAAATGAAAAAATGAGCAGAAAAAAATTAGGCTTTGGTGGATATTTTGGAGGAAATCAGCAAGGAAAGCTAACAGTTAAGTATCCTGACATATGTTAGGAACAATAGCAAGAAAGACAAAAACCACTAGTGTCCCTACCTTGGGGTTCATTTAGTTTAACATCATCTTATCTAGTCAAATGTACATAGCTTTTGACCTTTTCTGCTCAATCCAGACATATACTAGTTATTGTAAATAAGGGAAACCATGGGACTTATGTTTCTTTGGGCATGGCTTACTTCACAATATAATTTTTTCCAAGTCTTTCCATTTCCTAACAAATGGGGCAATGCCATTCTTTCTGATGGAGGCTTAGAATTCCATTGTATATATATACCACATTTTCTTGATCCATTCATCTACTGAGGGGCATCTGCGTTGGTTCCATATCTTAGCTATGATAAATAATGCTGCAAGAAACATAGTTGTGCTGGTAGCTTTAATATGGTCTTGTTTGTGATCATATAGGTAAATGCCCCCAAAAAGTGGGATTGATGGGTCATAGGAGAGCTCTGTGTGTAGTCTTTTGAGGAACCTCCGTACTGCTTTCCAAAGTGGTTGAACAAGTTTACACTCCCATCAACAATTTAACATGTGATTTTTTTTTCTTTGTATGTTCCTCCCCCACTGTATAACCCCTGTTTTCACTGTATTTGATGTTGGTCCCTTCATCTTGTATATACACTTCTCTAGCTTGGGGAGGACAAGGGGAAAAATGCTTAAATAGGGATACCAGTTGACCCATTGTAACAATTAGATGTCCAAGACACTATGTTAAAAAATGAAATTTACAGTTTAAGCAGGGAGGGGGGAATGGGATGAGGGAGGAGTGTAGTTGTGGAGGTGGGAGGGAAAGGAGGGTAGGGGAAAAACAAAGGAGGAGGTAACAATGCTTGATACAAAATGTGCTCATTACCTTGCTCATGTAAATGTAACTCCTCTGTACAGTAGTTTTACAAGTTAAAAAGTATTAAAAATAAAAGAATCCTGACATATTTTAGTTTCTCAGGGAAAAAAAGAGGTCTTTATGGCAGAATCTTTCAAGTTGAGATTGAAGGGAAGAGAGACAATGCCATTAGCAAAAGTGCCTTTTAAAGGACAAGCTAATTGGGTGCCAGTGGCTTACACTTACAGTTCTAGATACTCATAAGGCTCTGTTCTGAGAATCATGGTTTGAAGCCAACTTGTGCAGAAACATCAGTGAAACTCCAGCAAAAAGCCAAAACTGGAGTTGTGATTGAACTAGTAGATCACTAGCCTTGAGAAAACAAACTCAGGGACAGCACCTAGGACCTGAGTTCAAGATTCAAGACCAGCACACACACACACACACACACACACACACACACACACACACACACACACACACGAGTAAACTAGTATGAAATGTGGATACATGGGCCTTGGTTCAGCTTGGGAGTTGAAGGAAGACCAGTCTGAATAGCACGCAGCTGTTATATATACAACTATTTCAGTGCTTTTCTAAAGGATTTATATTAAATGTTGGGTATTGTGGTAAATTTCTGTAATCTCTGAATTTGGCTGAAGGGAAGCAGTGTATATTTGTTGCCAGTCTGGCCTACATAGAATATTTCTGATCAGCCTGACTACATAGTGAGACCTTGTCTCAGAAAAGTGTAGAACTGGTGATTTATGTGTCAAAGAGGCTTCAGAATTTCCAGAAATATTGTTTTATGTATTTTATAAAAATTTTAGGAATATAGTGATTATGGTTTTATGTTTTCAATTACATTATTCAGAACTTAAAAATTATAGCCAGTACATATTCATATTAAAAACTTTTGAGAAGCAAAATGAGTAAAATATCAAACAGAATTAGGGTTAATTCTAAACCTTAATCCACAGACAATAGTGCTAAGCATTTCTGTGTAACTCAATGGAACCTATAACCAGGCATGTGTTCCTACATATGACTACCACTATAGATACATGTTCACTTATTATTTATTTATTTTAAGATTTTTTAAATTTTATTGTAAAGATGCTGTACAGAGGATTACAATTATATGAGTAAGCTAATGAGTATATTCATTGTCAAATATTTTTCATTTATTTTTAATTAAACTTCTATTATCCTTATTATTTATTTTTCTTAAGGAATTGTACAGGGGAGCTTCAATTCCAGACCTCAGGTTTTGAGTCCACTGCATCTTGATAAACATCATCCCATCCATCATTCTTTCCCATTTTCACCAATGTACTCAATTTATCCTGTTTCATTTTCATATCAGTACATTGAGTATCATAATTCACTAACAGATTTATTAGTTTATATGTGTATTTATATGTACAAATATTTATATTATCATACTTGTATATATATATAGAGAGAGAGATAGATGTAGATATCTAAATCTAAATGCATTTGAGGACAAAACATACATTTCGTATAGAATATCTTACTAAACTTTTCAAATATAATTTTATAAATCCCCAAATTCATTTACAAAGATATCTAGGATATATTTCCAAGTATACAAGGATCAGAAAGATTGCTAGATATTAAAAATTAAGGTATGTTATTTTTTATCAAGTATTTTTTACTATTTTAGTGAGATTATGTATTTCTGTGTTAAAATCTGTAATAAAATCTCTTCTATTGAGAATTTTGCATTGATGAATCAATCATATATTAGAGTAAGACACTTGTTTTAGTGATTTGATGAATTTGATTTTATAATATTATCTTTAGATTTTTTATTCCTCCATTGCTTTGTTTTATTATTTGTTTTTGTTTAGCTTGGTTTGGTTATAACAAGATTTCAGAAGCTGTAGTTTTATAAAGAAAAGAACATTAGTTAGTTTGTAGTTTGGGAGGATAACATTCCAACATGTTAATATCATCTGGCCAAGACAACTTGTCTACATCATAGTCTATCCAATGGCATCTTGGCCAAACTGCAGGCAAGGTGAGGTGACATGGTGAGTTTGGAGAATTAGAAAGACCCAGGGAATAAGTCCACCTTTTTTAAAAAATATAAGCATCCATTCTGGCTAGGAACCAGTGGCTCAAACCTGTAATCCCAGATCTCAGGAGGCTGAGATCTGAGGACTGTAGCTTGAAACTCTTGTGGGTAAGAAAGTCTGTGAAATTCTTATCTCCAATTAGGCAGAAAAAGCAGGAAGTGGAGCTGTGGCTCACATGGTAAGCTCTAGCCTTTAGCAAGAAGCTCAGACACAACACCAGGTTCTGAGTTCAAGCTTATCACTGGCACACACACATACTTACACACACACACACACACACACACACACACACACATATCTATTTTCGCAGAAACTCTCTGAGGATAATTCCAAATAATCTGACCTGATTATCTGCCTCTAGGACTCATGTCATATTGGAGTTAGCTTCCAGCACATAGGTGACCATATCTAAACCACAGCAGATTTCAGATTTTATTTGTATGTCCCATAGTAAGAGTGGTCAAAGAAGCATTCTGCTTCTTTGTAGCATTCTAGAATGAAGTAGGAACTTTGATTTGTGTTCATATAAACCTTCATATAATAAAAAGTTAAATGCTTTAGTTTTTAGTACACTCAAGTTGTCTGCTTTCCTTGGAGTTAATTTTGATTTTTTCATACTTTTAGTGATATATATATATATAAATATATAATACTACATGAATGTTCTAGATTTCACTAATAGAAAATTACATCTAGGTAGGGTGCCGGTGGCTCATGCCTATAATCCTAGCTAATCAGTAGGCTAAAATCTGAGGATCATGGTTCAAAGCCAGCCCGGGCAGGAAAGACCATGAGACTTATCTCCAATAAACCACCAGAAAACTGGAAGTGGCGCTGAGCTCAAGTGGTAGAGTGCTAGCCTTGAGCTGAAGAGCTGAGGGACAACGCCCAGGCCGAGTTCAAGCCTCATGACCAACAAAAAAAAAAAAAAAAGAAAGAAAAGAAAAGAAAAAAGAAAAAGAACTTCATGATATTTTTATTTATTATCATTTCTTTCGATATTGACATTAGCAGACTAATTTATACCTTTCTTTCTTCCTTATTTCCTCTATTCTTTCTTTTTTTCCTTCCTTCTTTCTTTAACCTTTCTTCCTTCTTTCCTTCCTTCCTTCCTTTCTTTCTTTCTTTCTTTTTTTTCTCTCTCTCTCTTTTTTCATAGTGGAAATTGTACAGATGTAAGAGGTAGGGTGAAACTATAAATATGCTGAATTTATCTAGCTAGCTTGTCTTTCATAAGATGAGAGTTACCCCTACCTCACAGTAGTCTTCATCCCAATCTCCAACCCAACTTTCTCTCTGTTGAGAGAAAATTCTACTTCTAATCTATTTGGGCAGGATTATGTGTAACCTCTTCTGTGCTGAAAGTGCACAATGACCACACATAACATCGTTGCAAGTGGATGCTCTTTGAGGCATCATTTAATGCCCCACCTAACCACATGTGGCCATGCTTTGACACTGTTCTTAGAATTGTAAGAGAAGCAGTGTTCACAGGCATTGAACTGCTAGAGCGAAGCAGCACTCTAGCAGCTACATGCATGTGAGCAGCTTGCAGAACTGCTGGAGTTTATTGATACTTTATTCATAGTCATATTATGATTTCCAAAGCATTTTAAAACAGCAAAATTGTTTAGGTATTAAGTAAAAAAAACTGGAGATTCACACTAGAACATACAGAAATGGCACTTTTAACAGCTTATGAAAAGTTTTTCAGACTCAAAAATAGCTACCTTTTTAAAATAACAGCCTATGTTGTTAAATATTTTCTAAGACTAGGATCCCAAAGTATGAAAGGAAAGTTGATGTAAGAGGCAATAAATTACATAATATCAAACGCCTGAAACATTATCTTTCATCTGTGTAAAATTTGTTCTGTGAGAAGTTACTGAAACATGAAACTGTAATCCAAGAAGAACACATAGTTCCTGGTTGTCTGGCTCTCATCTCAAAATTCTCTTTATTCTTTCACAACATCCCCATCACTGTAATCATCACAACAAAAGTAGCAATTATGGCTCATGTTTCTTAATTAAGTATGTACCAAGTAGTACACTGAACTCTTTGCAAAGATCATCTTACTTCACTTTCAACAGTCTGCTATATTTCATTGATGATGATGATGATGATGATGATGATGATGATGATGATGATGATGATGATGATGATGACTGTAATTGTGTACTGATACTGGGATTTCAATTCAGTTCCTGAGAATTGTCCTTTAGCTATTTTGCTCAAGGCTGGTGCTCTATCACTTGAGCTACAGTGCCACGTTTTGCTTATTAATTGGAGGTAAGAGTCTCATAGAAATCTCTGCTCAGGGTGGCTTCAAAGCTCAATCGGCAGATCTCAGCCTCCTAAATAGCTAGGAAGATAGCTTTGAGACACTGACACCTGGCAGATCAGTGTGATAAACTCTTTTTTTTAAATAAGTTTTTTTATTGTGAAAATACTATACAGAGGGCTACAATTACATGAGCAAGGTAATGAGTACATTTCTTATCAAGCATTGTTGCCTCCTCCTTTGTTTTTCCCCTACCACCCCTGCCCTCCCATCTCCCCTCCCCACCCTGCCCGTGACAAAGTTGTAAAGTTCATTTTTCAACATAGCGTCTTGTACATCACATTATTGCAATGGGTCTACCTGTATCCCTATTTAAACAATTTGTTTTTTCCCTTCCCCTCCACAAATTATCTCAACATCATATACAATGAAAACAGGGGTTATACCATGGGGGAGAGACATACAAAGCAAGAAAAAAACTCTTAAGAGCATGTAGGGGTAGTTTAGTTTGCTATCTCAGCCAAAGATACAGCTACCTAATTGTAAATCTGGTATACTAACCCAGATAATGCAATATAAGACAAATGGGATGAACCTGTACAATATTTCATTTTGTGATAATTAAAACTTGATGTTTACCAATTGGGTGATGATATTTTGTTTGGGAGTTTGTGATATAGATAGACAAACAAGTAGCTCAAACAGGTAGACAGACAGAATAATACATATGTAAAACATAAATATGTATATACAAATATTTAAATTCCATTTGTGATTTTACTTCATAAAATCAAATATTGATCTCTGATACTCTAAAATATATTAAAAGCTGCCTTTTAATTATGCTATCAGAAAGTAGCTATATAGTTATTTGTAACAGTTTTTACAATCAAGTTAGTCCTGTTTGTTTCTAATTAGCAAAGTCAGTACAAGACCTTAACTCTTGGGAAGGTCCCAGCAGGACTGGCTGACAATGCCATGGTTTGTCATGACATCATTGACTCCATAGTTAATGATCTACTCTGTGCAGAGATATGCTTTTATGATTCCCCAATTGTGAAATATGAGCAATGCTCTGGAAATCCATTTTGTTAAAACAAAGTCATTATGCCCATTGACATTTCACCGTTCCAGAGGTCCCTATAGTCAATAATTCAGATTTGTTATAAATTTGTGCCTGTTTCTTAAGTAACAGGTTCATTTCTCATTGGCTAACCTACATGTCAAGTAGATAAAAGTTTTAATCAACTCCTTGGCAGTCGACATGTTTTATATAAGTGATTGCTTTTCTTAAAAAAATTGAAAGTGAACTTTTTCAAGAAATGACTATGTGTAATATTGATCAAGACACACTGTATTCATAAACTGCTTTGTTGAATCGCAATGCCTTTGTAGAACTACTTAAAGATAATAAAAAACTTTTAAAAAGAAATGACTACATATAGATATATCTCAAGTAAAAAATTATTTTGTGCTGTTTTATAATTTTAGAACCACTCTTCCAACCATTCTATTGAACCAGTTGGTGATTTGACCTCAGACATTCTTGGGATCACCCACAGTTGCAAAGTAGAGTTACAGTACAACACCTTTTACCACCTCTCAAATAATAATTATAAATGCCAAAAATACAGAGAAATCATGAGATAACTTCGTGATACATGAAAACAGAGCCACTATTCCAGATTAGAAACCAAAGAAAGAAGTTAAGAGGAAGAACTAGAACTTTGGTAAGGGTACAGCTAACACACCTTAGGGATGGGTATCACTTATATATTACCTAGAAACGTCATGATTTATCATATATTTGGTTTTAAAAGAGCTTTCTGGTGTTTCTGGGCACTTGCTTATCTCAGAAAAAATGTAAAAATGTTAATTACCAATGAAATATCTACTGCTTTTGCTTTGTTTTGTTTTCTTTTCTTTTTCCCACTCACCACACTTCCACTCCAGGAAAGAACCAGCTGTGGGCAAAGCTTTTGCTTGTATTAATGGATTTTTTTCAGAATTTCATCTAGGGATTTTGTTTCATTCATATAATATTCTACACCAGAAACTTCTAATTGAATATCAAAATAAGGCTGTTTTTTATTACATTTTGAGTTTTAAAAGTTGCATGGGATGGGAATTATACCTAAATGCCATTACTTTTGGAAAAAAGTACACTTGAGGAAAAAGTATTCTTGAAAGTTCCTTAAACAATCCCCAGAAAATATCTTTATTTTTTTTTTCAGTCATTAGAATTCCAGGGCAACCTTTTCTCAATCCAGAACTAACACTAGTCATTCATAAGCTGTGCAGCACCCATCAGAAACATGGAAATTGGTACCTGCAGTTAGCTGGTGTCTTCTAGGATAAGTAAGCCTTTCTTTGCTTTGCTAAGATAATCAAAGTTGACTCAGTAGCCCAGTGCCGGTAGATTACACCGGTAATCCTACCTACTCAGGAGGTTGAGATCTGAGTATCATAGTTCCAAGTGAGCTCAAGCAAGAAAATCCATAAGGCTCTTTATCTCCAATTAACCACTGAAAAGCTGTTTGTGAAACTTGTGGCTCATGTGGCAGAGTGCTAGCCTTGAGTACAAAAGCTTAGGGACATTGCTCAGGTCCTGATTTCAAGCCCCTGGAGGGGTGCACAGACACACACACACAAACACACACATACACACACACACACACACAAATGGATGAGTAAAATATTGTAAGACAAAATGCATGGGATTGCAATCACATATTGGAGCATTTACTACAGAGACTTAGGAAAGAAATGACGAAAAAGAAGTTTGCAATTCTATAAAAGTTCTCCCTAGCAGTCATAGCTCACATGATATATAACTTGTCCAAGGATCTGAATTCCAGTCCAAATAAGACTTAAAACAGACCCAAAAGGATATTGTATAGATGACCACTGCCCTACGACTCTTTGTTTGCCAACATTTTTGTGATAGAAAAGCAGTCTGAATTTAGTTAAAACTGTCCTTCAGATGTCAAATTTGGACATTTTCCCAGGTCATTGTTAGGCAATATGAACCTTGTTTATTTTTATATTTTTGCAACACCAGTCAGTGGGAAGATGCAACAGCTACCAGCTATCTCTGCAACGATGAGAGGAAAGTAGTGTGGTACATAGCTGAGCAGTGATAGGAAATTTAGATGAGGTGGGTTAAATGCTGCTTTTTTGTTGTTTTGATTTTATGTTGTTTTGTTGTTCTGCTAGTCCTTGAATTTTGGGCCTAGGTCCTTTCTGTCCCTGAGGTATTTTTCTAAAAAAATAAAAAATAAAAAAGTGGTAGAGTATTAACTCTACCACTTGAGCCACACCTCCACTTCCAGCTGTTTTTGGTGGTTAATTGGAGCTAGAGGCTCAGGAACATTCTTGTTAAGGCTGACTTCAAACCTAGATCCTCAGATGTCAGCCTCCTGAGTAGTTTCCAGCCAAACACTTTTCAATTTGCAATATTCTCAATTTATAATGAGCCAATTCTGGGTTTAACCTTACTGTAAATAGAGGAGCAGCTGTAAGGAGTACTCATGAAAAGGTAATCTTCCCATTTACCTGGATGTTCCTAATTTGGGGTGTCAGCACGTGTATTTGTGACACATTGATTAGTACTCTTTTGTTGGTATAGAAAGACTAATCAACCAATATGCATGTGCATGGTCATTGTGCTGGACTTGTCCAGCTTTCATGCTCCCTTTTTTTTCATGTTTCTGTTCCAGCCCAGTTAGTAAAGTTCAGGTACACATAGAAGGGTGGCAATTCTGTAGGTTTTTTTTTACCTTTTTTATTTTCATTGTCATTGTAAGGGCGGTGTACAGAGGGGTTACAGTTACCTAAATCAGGTAATGAGTACATTTCTATTTGAAATCAGGTAATGAGTACATTTCTATTTGAACAGTGTCACCTTCCCTCATTTTCCAGTTTTTGTCCTTCCCACCCCCTCTTTCCACAAGTTGTATAGTTCATTTTCAACATAGTGTCTACAGAGTATCATTACTAAATTAGTTTACCCTTAATCCCACCATTTCTATCCTTTCTCTTCTCCTTCTCAAATCAGGTAAACTTACAAGCAAGACAAAAGATACAGAAATAAAAAATAGCAAAAAAGGACAAAAACTGAAAACAAACAAACAAAAGGTATAATTAAAAACCTCTTGTTTACATTTCTTGGAGTTCATTTTGATAGCCATCATTTTATAGGATCATATATAAATTGTTATTGAGCCCTCTCTTTTTAAATATATATTTTTATTGTAAAAATACTGTACAGAGGAGTTACAGTAACATGAGTAGGGTAATGAGTACATTTCCTATCAAACATTGTTACCTCCTCCTTTGTATTTCCCCTACCATCCCTTCCCTCCACAGCTCCCCAGCTCCTCCATTCCTCCCCACAAAATTGTAAAGTTCATTTTCAATATAGTGTCTTGTACATCTCATTGTTACAATGGGTCAACCTGTATCCTTATTTAATAATTTTGTTATATCCTTTCTCCTCCCCAAATTATAAAAATGTATAATCAAGATGCAGAGCACCAGAATCAAATACAGTGAAAACAGGGGTTATACCGTGGGGGAAGAACATAGAAAAGAAAAAAAAGAATCACAGAGTGCATTATAAGTACATTAAAAACAATAGCATGGAAGAAAACTACGTGTGTCCCTGTCTTGGGGTTTATTTCGCTTAACATCATCTTATATGGTCATATGCACATAGCTTTTGACCTTTTCTGCTTGTTCTAGACATGTACTAGTTATTGCAAATAAGAGAAACCATGGGACCTATGTTTCTTGGGCCTGGCTTACTTCACTTAATATAATTTTTTTCTAAGTCTTTCCATTATCCTCTCTTAAGGATATCCTCCTTTGGTCTCATTGTGTGAGTGTTTAGGGTCCTGTTTAGCTTATTATGCCCGTGTATATTTTTTTGTCATTCACTGTCCATTGGGTTTACTTTCAGATTTATAGGCACATTTTCATGCTCACAAATGAGGGAAACAGTGTAACCTTTGCTTCTTTTGTCTGACTTACTTGGATTAATAGAATTTTTCCAAGATTGAATAATGCTCAAATGGCAGCATTAGAGTTAGATGTTATGTTTATCTGATTCTAAATGACAATGCCTAGAACTCTTAAGTTTATGACTCTCTATTCTCATGCTCTTGAGGCTGAAATTTTATGTATATCCTAGAAATCTAAATGGTAAGATGTAAAAAGTAACTAGGGACAAATTTGAAACACAAATATAACTGCAGTTAAACCTTGAAACAATTAGTTTTGACTCATATTTTGTTTGTACTAGCAAAATAAAAGCCCTTCATTTTTCTACTCATATTGATTTCAGAGACCTTTTAAGTAGTCTCCAATATTTCCTTCTTTGACTATTATAATGATGAAAAGCAGCTGCATTCATGATAAATCAAAATACTTTTCATAGCTGAAAACAACTTAAATAACTGGAGATAGTGCTTGAAAAGATTTTGTCTCATTATATGTGGACGTTCTAATTTTAATTTATTTATTTTTCCAGATCCTTTACTTCAAACCAGATAGAGATCTTTACAAATAACTGAAATTATTCAGAAAGCCCATTTCAGAATATCTTTCAACAGCACAGGTGGGGGCAGAAAAAATAGTTTATGGGTAATGACTAGAATGAGCCTTTTCTCAGAATTCAAGCTAAATTAGATCTCTTTCAAGTAGGAAATGTATAGCTGGTTTGTATTCCTCTACCTTGCTCTGTGCTTGATGCAATCTACCTTTACCTGAAAGCAATTGCATTCAAATAAATAGGATATATACTATTTTCTCAGCATAGGCAGGGAGGATAAGCAGAGAAAGTGTGGCTTGGTACATTTTGTGCTGGATAAATAGACACAAAACATTCAGACATCTAGTTTTAGTCTCCTCCTCTTCGTGTAATACCTGATTTTGATATTGAAATTAAATTGGACTGCAAAAATCCATCTTTAAAATGAAAAAAAGAGAAAATCTGGGAAAAATAATACAAACCATTCCTCCTATTTAAATACCTACCTGATCTCAACAAAAATATTTTGCCTTACATAAAGTCATACTTTTTGAATTTTTGTCATCATAACCCAAAGGTTAGTTTAACATAGAACATTCTAAGAACAAAACATTTGTACAATTCAAACATTTCAAACCAACCACCTTTAAATCACAGGAAAGCAAATCATTAAGCATCTTAAAAGAAACAAACCAATCAACAACAGTACAGGAAATTTATGAAGGTTGTGCATCCATTCTAGACATGAGCAAGTTTATTGTAATCTCACAAAAAACAAAATTTTCTAGACTGTGCAAATGCAGACAGTATCAGTGAGGTCTTTATCCACTTTGCTTATTATCTTAAACAAAATTGGGAAAATATTCAGACAAATTAGATCCAAAATACATCATCCTTATGAAACTGAAAGGTTTAGATTAAGTAACATTTAGACTCATCTGGGATCATAGCATAGGAAGGCATTGGAACTGGACCATAATTTAAAAATATAAAATGGATTTTCAATATTTCCTATTGTTATTTCTTTCCTTATGTCTCTTTCTTTCAGTCTCTCTGTCTCTGTGTCTCTCTTTTTCATTTTTGTTTCTATGCCCATTGAACTCAGGGCCAGGGCACTGTCCCTGAGATATTTTTATACATGGCTACCACTTGAGCCATTGCTCAACTCCAGCATTTATTTTTTGGTGGTTAGATTGGAAATAAGAGTATTACAGACTTTCTTGATTGGCTGGCTTTGAATTCCCAGATTTCAACCTCCTGAGTAACTAGAATCAGGTGGAGACACCAATTTTTGAGTCTTATTTCACCTTCTAAAAGCTTGGTATTAAAACCATAGACACTACGTTGTGATATTTTTGCTAAAAACTTATCTATATCTATCTATATATATGTACATTTGGTTTCATTTGGTCATAGTCCTTTCACACTGTTATAAAACTACAAATACTAAAATGGGCCCATAAAGAGATAGTATTAAAAAAAGCTAAGTAAACAAAGGAAAAAATCTAAAATTACTTGCTTTATTTACTGTAATAATGTTTTCAAAGATAATCATCATTAATACTGTGTTAAAATGTGATTTACTTTGTACAAAATTATTTACACTGATTATTTATCTTTTCAAAGTACATGAATGCATGAATATAAGAAGTTTTTGCATGTATATAAGAGTTTTCCTAGAGGTTCCTGAAATAGGCTATTATAGGGTCTGTATGGTAGTATCCTGGCAAATAGGCCAGCTGTACAGAATAAAAGGCCAGCAATACATTCACAAGGCTACAGTCAACTGATTGTTGGTAATGGTGCCAAAATACACCATTGGAGGAAGGATGTCCTTTTCAATAGATTGTACTGGGAAAACAAAATATTCAGACACAGTGAATGAATCCATGTTGCACACCTGATTCAAAAATCAACTCAAAATGCATCAGAGTTCAATACAAGACATGAAACCACTAATAAATAATATAAGGAAAATATGTCATGACATGGGTATAAGCAATCATTTGGGGACAAGACTTCAAAAGTACAGATAACAAAAGTGTCGTCTTTGGTGTTATTCTTTGTCTTTTGTGCTTCATGTGTTTAGTTACGATGTGTTTTGGAGAGTTTCTTCTGTACTCTCATCTTTTATGTGTTCTAAAAGCTCTTGTACCTGGATGGTATTCTGTTTTTGTAGTATTTTGGAACTTTTTCCTCAACTATTCTATTGGATACATATTTCATTCCCTTAGCTGTCTGCAGTTTTTCCTCAATAAACACAAGACGTACATGTGATCTTGCTATCTTGAAGTTCTTGAAAACTCTTCTCATAATTCTTTGATTTTTGGTTTACTTCTTTCATTTCTACTGTATCTATTCATCTTTTTAAAAATTATTATTTTTATTGCAAGGGTTACAGTTCCATAAGTACATAAGTTGCATAAGTAAGGTAATAAATACACTTCTTGTCAAACTTGTTATCCCTTCCTTTGTTTTTCTCCTGCTTTCCCACCTCCCCCAACTCCCCACCCAATTTATACAGATCATTTTCCTCATTTTGTAAACCAGATATTCTGCCTTCCACATTTGCTGTTCTACTGGAGGGGCTTTCTACTTTATTGTTTTTATCTCTGATTCTTCAGTTTGATTTTTCAAGATCTCTATATCCCTTCAGATCCATTTTAAATGCTTTCCATTGACTTCCTTACTTCATTAATTTGTTCATCTGTGTCTTCTTTGGTTTCTTTAGCTGTGTAGCTGATGAATATTGATAAATTCTCTGATATATTCTCTCTTATGTGTGGAAACTAGGAAAAATTCATTTGAATTGTTAATTGTTAATAGTGGTAATTAGAATTTTGGAAGGGGGAAGGGAGGGCATGGAGAGAAGATGGATAATGAGTTCCAAAACACAGAAGGATGTAGTAGCACAATAGTGTGAGTATACATAGTGTATAATAATTCATTAATACATACAATATGCATTTTAAATCACTAGAGGAGTGGACTTACACGGTCCTAAATATGAAGTAATGACCAGAAGATAAAAATATTAATGAAAATGATTTAATTAGCTGAGATTATATTATATAGGTCTTTAATATAACATTATACTCCATCAATATGTACATTTTAAAGAAAAAAATTTTAAATGCTTAGCTGGATACAAAATGAAGTATGGAGTAAAAAATAAAATGGAAGGCATGAGAAAAGTGAAAAATTGCTGACCTTAAAGAGTACTGTAGTAGCCAGGTGCAGTTGTCTCACACCTGTAATCCTAGCTATCAGGATGTTGATATGTGAGGATTGTGGGGTAGCCCAGGCAGAATAATATAGGAGACTCTTATCTTCAATAAACTAACCAAAAATGATGGATCTGGAGCTATGGTTTAAGTGGTAGAGCATTAGCCTTGAGCAAAAGAAGCTGAGGGATAGTTCCCCAGCTCTGAATTCAAGCCCCAGGACACACACACACACACCACAAAAAAATCTTTTATTTATTTACTTATTTATTTATTTTTTATTGTGAGAATATCGTACAGAGGAGTTACAATTACATGGGCAAGATAACGAGTACATTTTTTATCAAGCATTGTAGCCTCCTCCTTTGTTTTCCCTTCCCATACTCTTCTCCCCACCTGATCCTCCCCCCACCCCCCACCAAAGTTGTTAAGTTCGTTTTTGACATAACAAGAAAAAAATTTATCTACTTTTTATTTATTTTTTTTGGGGGGGTCCGGTCGTGGGGCCTGAACTCTGGGCCTGGGCGCTGTCCCTCAGCTCTTCAGCTCAAGGCTAGCGCTCTACCACTTGAGCCACAGCGCCACTGGCTTTTTTTCTGCTTATGTGGTGCTGAGGAATCGAACCCAGGGCCTAATGCTCAAGGCTAGCGCTCTACCACTTGAGCCACAGCGCCACTTCCGGCTTTTTTTCTGCTTATGTGGTGCTGAGGAATCGAACCCAGGGCCTAATGCATGCAAGGCAAGCACTCTACCACTGAGCCACCTTCCCAGCCCTTATCGACTTTTTAAATGTTTTTTTTTTGTGTGTGTGTGTGTGTGAAAATACCGTACAGAGGGGTTACAATTACAATTACATGGGCAAGGTAATGAGTACATTTCTTATCAAGCATTGGTGCCTCCTCCTTTGTTTCTCCTTCCCATCCCTACCCTCCCATCCCCCACCTTGTAAAGTGACATCTACTACTGCCATCCCTTTCACCAGGATGCTGCTTCTCCCTTCCACAGGAAACAGGATTTAATCAATATAAAACTCTACAAAAATAGGTCCTTTTTGATTTGATGACATAAGAATAAATATTCTTAAAATACTTGAACGTATGTTTGCGACATATCTTATGTGTTAATTATTTCCTTAGTTGCAAAATTTTTAGGTTCTGAACTGCAAAAGCTACCTTTGAAAAAATTATGTTATCACATTTGTATGTAGTTAAAAAGTCTCTAAAATATTCAGTATTCATATATATATATAGTGCAGGAAATTATGAAAAGACAAAATTTCTGAGCTACAAACTATACAATTTGGATGAAAGTGAATATTTATATTTTCATATCAAAAACTTTTTTTGAAAATTGAAAAATGTTTGCCCACTAGTTTTCCTCAGAGTTTTAAAGTAGCTTGTGTCAAATAAGGAACTGTACCTAGCCAATACTTAAAATGGAGTTTGAAAGTCGTGGACCTTCCCACCAGTGCCAGCAAATTGTATCAAATGCAGTTAAGAATATTAGTATAATGAAACTTTAATACAATGAGCTTTATAGAGACTCAGCACCCAATGGCAAATTTTCAAGAAAAATTCCAATGGTTATTGCATTAAACATTGCAAAGTTCATACCTCAAACACAAGGTGAGCCCTGTATCAGTTCAACAGGCATCTAACCTTTCTTATTTCATCAATCATTTCTGTGAGTCATCACTCAAAATTCTTCTAAGACATTAGTTAAGAGACAGAAGGATTTTGTAGTTTTGTTTTATAGACTAAAATCACATTTAGACAATATTAAATATTTCTATGTAATTATGGAACACATACACACAATAGTAAAATGGACATAATAATATACAAGCACAAAATGTGTTATACATAATAATAATCACGATTAGATGTTTAACTATTTTCAACCTTTGAAGAGATAGCCAAATAGATTAATAGTTAAATAAATCAACGAATAGATAAATAAATAATTAGTTCCTATACTTACCATTCACGTTACTGGGGTATATTATCCTCTCCTCCTACTGCAATATATATAATGTGAAGTTGTACCATATGCAAAATATTATTTGCTCTAGGTACTTACTTGAATGAAATCTGAGTTATTTGAAAAGCATTGCTATGCCAGGGTTCAACATTTAGGAAAGTAGTTACCTACAAAGTACCTAGAAGTTAAGGGAGTGGTGAGTGATACCGCAATTCTTAGCAAGGGTTATCATTCCTTGTGCATGGTACCATGATAATATGGTGTGAGTTGGAATAAAATTGAATCCAACAATTCTCATTCCTTTTTAGGCAGAAAAACTTGTTTATGTAGTGAAGTAAAAAACAATAATGTGACCTTCATCCCCAATATATGAATGCAGTATATGAGAAGCAGACCTAGAAAAAAAAATGTTCCCTAAGATTGGAAATCATGATAAATAGAGTCAAATGGGGGGAAAAAAACAAGAAAAAAAAGCATGATCTTCAACAGCAACAATATTTTCGTATTTTTGTACTTTATAGTCTCATCATACAGTTTTTTTCTTTCTTCCTTTTTAGCCTCTCTGTTTATTTTGAGGCAGTCTTGTAAAGTTGCTCAATTTGACTTCAAACTTTCTCTTTGTTAATACATTTTAATATGTTTTTATTGTAAAAATACTGTAGAGAGGGGTTACAGTTACATGAGCAATGTAGTGAGTACGTTTCTTATCAAGCATTGTTACCTCCTCCTTTGTTTTTCTCTTATCATCTCTTTCCTTCCACATTCACAACTATACTCCTCCCATCCCCCCACCTAAATTGTAAAGTTCATTTTTCAACATAGTGTCTTGTACATCTCATTGTTACAATGGGTCAACCTGTATCCCTATTTAAGCACTTTGTTTTTTCCCTTCCCCTCCCCAAATTAGAGAAGTGTATATACAAGATGCAGGGCACCTACATCAAATACAGTGACAACAGGGGTTATACCATGGGGGAGGAACATGCAAAGAAACAAAAAAATCACATAGTACATTATAACTACATTAGAAAGAAAAAGCCACTTGTGTCCCTGTCTTGGGGTTCATTTCACTTAATATCATCTCATCTGGTCATATGTACATAGCTTTTGACCTTTTCTACTTGTCTCAGACATATACTAGTGGCTTCAAACTTTCTATTGTAGCCCAGGCTGGCCTTAAAACCGAGGACATCACAGTCTTTGTTTTGCAAATTAGATTGCAAATGTGCACTACTAGGACTTATTACATACTTTTTTCATAATGCTGTTTCAGCTTTTATGTTTAAATGATGTTAAGTGATGTACAGTAATTAAATAATAAAAGCAAATAAACACTAAAGTCCAATAACTAGGATGGACAGTGGCTTATCTTATAATCTTGAAGAATATGCTATTACTAATAACATTTCATGTTCATAACTATAAATACTATATAATACAAGATCTAAAGCATAAAATCAACAAAATTGTGTTAGTGTGGATTCTGTAATAATGTAATAATCTGTATCATGGAAGAACACAGTATAAAAGAAAACAATACTCAGTGATAGAAGATAGTATAGAATCAAGAAGGGGGGAAGCCAATAAAATATAAATGTTAAAAATAAAAAGGATTACCATGAAAAAATAAATACTTTGCTAGAAATAAATATTGGCCATCAGATATGAACAAAAGCATAACGAAAATAATCTATGCCAGGTGCTGGTGGCTCACACCTGTAATCCTAGTTACTTAGGAGTCTGAGATCTGAATATTGCTGTTTGAAGCCAGCCTAGACAGGAAATTCCATGAGACTCATCTCCAATTAGCCATCAGAAACCCCAGTGGAACTGTGGCTCAAAATGGTAGAGCACTATTCTTGAGCAAACAAAGCTAAGGGAGAGCACACAGGCCCTGAGTTAAAACCCCATGATGAAAGAAAAGGAAGAGAAAGAGAGAGAGAGAGAGAGAGAGAGGGAGGAAGGAAGGAAGGAAGGAAGGAAGGAAGGAAGGAAGGAAGGAAGGAAGGAAGGAAAAGAAGGAAGGAAGGAAGGAAAGATAGGTAATGAAGGAAGGAAGGAACAAAGAAACAAAAGAGTGAGAGAATGAAAGAAAAGAAAGAAGAAAGAAAGAGAGAGAGAAAGAAAGAGAGGGAGAGAGAGGGAGGGAGTGAAGAAAGGAGGGAGGGAGGAAGGGAAGAAGGAAGAAAGGGAAGAAGAAAGAAAGGAACAAAAGGGAGGAAGAAAGGAAGAGAGGGAGAAAGGAAGAAAGAAAATAGTGTGTAAGCAGGAAAATACTATAAAATCAGTATCAACTACCCAGAAAGAAGATATAGAATACAAAACAAAGATTGAATCAAAGAAACTTAATTTCAAAATTCAGCTTGTTGGTTATAAAAGAAACTATACACAGCTCAAGAGATAATAAGTATAATTGATGACATAATTGGGAAAGTTAAAGAAAATAGGCACACATATAAAAGTGCAGCAAAACACGTAATATATGTGATACAAAAAAGAACAAACATCTGTAAAAATGATGAGTTGAATGTCAGTGAGTGACACATGGAATCCTAGTTACTCAGGCAGCTGGGATACAGAGGACTGTAGTTTAAGACCGACCTGGGCAGAAATGTCTTCAAGATTCCATCTACAAAATAATCAACCAAGAGCCAGCTGAAATGTGGCTCAAGTGTGAGACCCCAAGCTGGGAAAAGAGAGATCCCAAGTTTAATAGAATAAAAACTTTTTATAGGGAAAACACTTTAATATATCATGGCTTGTGAATTCAGAAATCAATATCCTTATTTTGAAATATGCTGCAAGTTCTTAAGGCAAGACAGAAAAAAATAAATGACTTTAGACAAGCTAATATTACAGAATAAAAATATTTGAGTAAAGAGAAAAAAGACACTACTCAGAGTAATAAAATGTAAACTAAAAACGAGGCCTAGCTTCAGCAGGAACAAGATGCACAAAGATAATTAGATATTAGTTTTTCAGATTTTAAATGGAAAACTATTTATCTACATAGCATTTCACACCTAAATAATTATCTCCACCAAGAAAATGTATGTGTAGAAAAGAGTAAAATAATATTTACAGCCATGCACCGTGGCTCACACCTTTAATCTTAGTTATTCAGGAAACTGAGATCTGAAGATCATGGTTCCAAGAAAGCCAGAGCAGGAAAGTTTGTTAGACTCTTATGGCTACTAAACCTCCAAATAAGCTGGAAGTGGAGCTGTGGCTCAAGTGGTAGAGCATTACCCTTGCGCAACAGAAGCTCAAAGACAGCATTCAGGCCCTGAGTTCACGTCTCAGGACTGGGGCTTATTATTTATAGAATTCATAGAAACCTATTATCCAGTAAGGTTTCTGAACCTAAATAGAATTAGGAAGTAAGAATAACATGATGTGAAAAGAGCGGCAATCATTCAGGGACTATAAATATGTCCTGTTTTCCTGTGATGTCTACATATTCATACAAATAAAAATCAACTGATATGTGTCAAAAGAAGAATTTTGTTATGTTAGTAAATTTGAATAACTTTTTAAGTAAAACATTCAGATAAAGAACATTCACAGATAAACTTAGAATGCATTAAGCAGAGTATTAAATAAATATATGTACTCATGGAAAGAACGAAGATAAATCTAATTTCAGAATTGGATAAAAAGTAAAGTGAGAAAGCTAAAGAATCTTCAGTCAATATAGACTAGATTATAGAGAGGACAATCAACAAATATCTATTGTAAAAGTCATCCCGATTCCTCTGTACAATGTAAGTTGCATTTAACTGATTAATTTGCAAGTACAATATTCATATAAAATTAAAAGTCCAAAATAGCCTAAGAAGTTCCACAACAGAGCAATGACTCACAAAAAGTTATTAAGGAATATAGTGAGAAATGTGTACAGATCTATAGAAATAGATCATATATATAGAAAAAAGATTTTGTGTAAATATACATCTATATGTAAGAGGGTTTTTTAGCATTAAGAGATATTTCAGTAGACACAAGTTTCTTTCACTAAAATGTTATAGTGATAAATCTGAGCACATTTAACAAGGTAGCTTTTAAATATATAAAGCATTAGTAGAAGTAATTTTAATATAGTTTCTCAAAAAACCAAAAGAAAAATATTAAACATTTTTTCCCCAAACAGGTAGAACATATACACATATGATAAAAATTATAATTACAATTATTTTAAGAATTTAAATGCAAATATTAAAAGGCTGGTTAATCTTTGAATTTTGAATTAGAATAATGTATATTTATTTCAAGTACATATGAAACATATACCAAAATAATCTTGACCCAGAACAGAAAAAAGTATTGTGAATAGTGAGTCACATTTTCTGACTCTAAAGTTATATCATTAGAAATGGACATCTTATAATCACCCTACTATATAATAAAGGAAATGGAAGAAGAAGGGGGGAAAAGGAAACCAAGAAATTATACTGTTAAACATTGAAAAATATGTATTATTTTTAATTCCCTTAGAAAGAAAGCACTTTATTGTTTCACTGGATGGACTTCCTTATCGTTTACTACAGAAGTAAAATCTGGGGATCTTACACTATCTTTAGGCATCCAGTTACAATCTTGTTTAATAATTATGGGCTAATTTAATAATTAGCAGATCCTTTTCCTATCATTTGAAAAATTCATCTCATAATGATTAATTACGGAGCTAGAGATGATTATTTCACAATAAGATGTCTGAGAATATCAAAACATTTTTCTTTAATATTTTGAATTAATAGCACATGAAAAGCATAAGATAAAGCAATGAATAGTTATTAATATTATTGGTAATTTTCAATTGTACTTAAATATTATAATTATTAATATTTATAAATAACAGTAAATTATTAAGAATTAATTCTAGTTATAAATAATAAACTAATTTCATCTTTAATGAGAAACAATATAAATTAGGTTTAAACAAGTTTCCTCACTGGACATATTTGTAACACATCTTTAAAATTGACTTTCTAATTGATACTTTTTAAAATTCACAGAAACAAAAATGTTAAATGATCTAAATATAAAGAACGGAGAAAGGAGATAAACAAATAAACTTAGGCAGTAATCCGATCAATAAATATGTGGATACAAATCCAATTTTTCTATTAACCAGAAATTATATGTGCAAATAAAAGCAGCAGGGATTTTTCTAAATCATAATTATTCACAAAGTTATAAAACTTAGGAAGAAAACATCTTGAGAACAATGTGAGAAAATAAAACTCTTGGTAGGATTTGAAACTATCCATAACATATAATTAAACTGAAAATAAACCTAGTATACAACTTGACAAATTCTCTTTGAGTCCTTACACTACCTTTTAAAAAATGCACAAGAAGCTCTACTGTATCATCACATGCAGAAAATGTCTGAAACACAAAAGAGTGAGGATATAGTATTTCCTATTCAGTAAAAAGAAATGACACAAGAAAAAGGAACCCTATTGCATTGCTGGTGGGAATAATATAAACCAGGAGAACAACAACTCTGGTAGACAGTTGGAAGTTTCCTCAAAAGAGAAAAACTAAACTAAAAAACTAAACATAGAACTTTTCTATCACTGAGAACAGAACACTAACAAGTCAGGATATCATAGACACTTGTGCATCCATGTTCAAAGTGGCACTATTCAAAACATCCAAGTTTTGGAAAAAGCACAGAGGAGCTACAATAGATGAGTGTATATAAAATTATGGTATTTAGACACAATGGAATTTTACTCATCTATTAGAAAGAATAATATGTCATTGGCAAGGAAATGAAAAGACCTAGAACAAATCATGTTATGTTAGGTAAGCCAAGCTCAGAGAGATAAGCTGAGCATGTTTTCTCTCATAATGTGGAAGGTAAATCTAACACAAGCTACACCCATTAACATATAAAGGTCTTTAAGCATCACACACAGTGAGACTAAAAGACAATACTCTTATGGGAGGAACGCAAAGGGGTGACAGTGCTGAACATACAAAACAGTATTTAGCAAAACATTTTCTAGGAAATGGAAATACGTTTTTGTTGGTTGGGAGGGTAGAAGTATCATTTATTTTTGAACTTTTTGCATTTGGGATTGTTTTGTCGTTGCCTTTTGTTGCAGAAAAGAAAGTAGGAAGTTGCAGAAATGAAAGTAGGAAGGGATAACAAATTGAATCATGGTACTTAGTAGACACTATGCAGAAAATGAGCTATGAAACTTATAGGAAGGGACAGACAAGGGAAACACGGAAAGTGAGTGAAGGAAATGGTGACATTGTCTAAATAGAAAGGTACTCATCACCTGACTTAGGAAATATAAATCCTCTGTACATTAACTTAATAACAACAAGTCATTATGTAAAAAATTACTTTTACACTTTGGGGGGGGGGGGGGGGGGGGGGGGGGGGGGGGGGGGGGGGGGGGGGATGGGAAGGGATGGAAAGGGGAAACAAAGGAGGAGGCTACAATGCTTGATAAGAAACGTACTCATTATCTTTCCCATGTAATTGTAACCCCTCTGTACAGTATTTTCACAATAAAAAATAAAATAAAATTAAATTAAAAAAGAAATGTACTCATTACCTTACTCATGTAACTGTAACACCTCTATACAGTATTTTCAGAATAAAAAACTTATTTAAAAAACAATGACAATAAAATGACATTTTTTTAAATAAAGAAATGTCCCAAAGTCCACAAAATGAACAGGCAGTGCCAAGATGTGGCCACATATTGAATCTGAGAAGCAGTATTGACAAAAAAGGAGAAGAATGAAATTTTCCCTTTGATACTAAGGATGTAAACATTAAAAGCAAGTATCATTCAATGTATAATATATGGAATAATGAATACATATCCAAGTGTGAAATAATACATAAGCTACACATGAATCATCTCTAGAACAGTCACCTTCAAAGAAAAGAATGAATGGGTAGGATCTCCAAGGGCAACTGTGCTCACAGTGATTATTTTTCAAATATATTAGACTGTACATATTTTTGCCTAAGTGATGACTATATAACCATCTAAGTATTTTTGTATTTCATCTGTGTGCATAAAGTATTTCATAGAATAAAACATACTTAAATTAGGCAGGACCTAGATTTCCAATGATACAAAACTCAAACTCGCCAAAGATGGTAGAAAATATATTAAACTTAATGTAAAAGTTTATAAGCCATAGGCAGCAGGTATAGATACTTCTAGATATTCAAGTAACATCACAAGTTGTGCTTTACTTTCTCTTATTCTCCTACCTTTGTCTTTTGTGCTTTCTTTCTGCCTCTTTCCTCTTGTTTTGCTTTAATTCTCCTTTTTCACGCAATGTCCCAAGTATCTTTTCAACTACATGTTCAATACATCATGATCTCACCAACAAATACGGGCCAGTTTTTCAGGATGGTACCAAGGGGGTCTGCATTGGACAAAGCCTGGGGACTTTTCTTTACTGACACTCAAATGACATGCATTAGGCAGAACTCACAGGTAGGTAGGTGGCTGTCTGGCTGATGCCGGCCATCAGTGGTTGCTCACCTATTGAGAACTATCAATGCACATCTTACAGAGAGTATTAATTATTTTAATAACATCTTCTGCAGTTGGTGAATTTTTACTGGCTGGTTAGTATTAGCAGTAGATGAAGTCGGGAGATGTGATTAACAGTCACAAGAGAAGACTGAGCAAGTCTCCTCAAATCAAATCAGGCAATGGAGAGAAGACAGAAGACCTATATACACAGACCTGGTATTGACATAAATACGATAGAAGTATAAAACTTTAATGTATCTCTCTCAGCTTTGACAGATTGACAGCAGAAAATAAAGACATGAATAACATGAAGATCTGAATAACATGATAAATAAAGTAGGACAAATTTATTTGTCTCTTGCTCAGTAGAAGTACACAGTTCCCTTTTCCACTTCTAAATCTTACACTGGACCAAGACTTACACTACACTAAACATTCTGTCTGATTGCAATTCCTTAAAAATTGTAAGTAGCAAAAATATTAATATTTCCCAAAGTACTTGAAGATAGCTTTTCAAATTGATGCTCCAAACCGAAAGTATTACAGATAACATATCATTGGATATAATTAAAATGGTTCAGGAAAATACATCTTCCATTCTTCATTTATGGGTTATTTCTAAACTGTCATTCTTCCAAAACGTGAAACTCTGATAGTCCACTGTTATCTCAAACATCACTCTCTAGAACTCTGCTTCATTGCAGAACTACAGATCTCTTTAGAATCTAATGAAAACCTTTTTCCTTGAAAAATACATATGAAAACATGTACAAATGCATGCTCACATATCCATAGTATATATATATTTCTACTATATATATATTTATACTATATATATATACTATTATACTAAATATATATACTATATATATACATATATATATATGTATATTTATATATATATACATATATATATATATATATATCTGTAAAACTCAATGGTACATGGAGATGACATTCCCTGGCTAGAGGGAATGAAGGCCACACAGGAAATATTAACAAAGATTTTTTTTTGCCTGAAAAGGGCTGTGGCCTGTACATGCTCCTTACTTTTTACTTTCTTTTGGTAAGGCAACTGGATGTAAGATTTAAACACAACTGCTATTCATATCGCAGAGAATCCACAGAAGAAAGCATGCATACAGAAAACAAAAGGACTGGCTTACAACAGAACCAGAATATCACTTTACTTAACTATAGAAACGTATCATTGCCATTCTCTTATAATCCTGGGGTCTAAATCACTACATGCTCCTCATGGAGTACCAATAAGAATAAAAATAAATATACTGGTTGAAGGAAGGAAGGAACAACATCCTTATTCCTTTGGCTTTTTGACTACAACCTACCAAGACATGTGTGTTAGAGGTACATTCTTCATATGGTTTTCAAGCATAGCCAGCGCCTACTATGCCTAGATCTAAAGGAAAGAGTAGGCGTAGCAGCCTCATGACATACCTGTAAGTTGGCATTTCAACTTTATTGCCTGTAAGATGCCTTTCCAGTGTCACTTGCAGCATGTGTCATGAATTATTGACCTAGGAATTTTTCAGGGGTAAGCTCAGTGTCTGTCCTTAGACTTTTACTTAAGAACACTTACTAAAAGGACTTGAAAGCACACTCATCTTATTCTACAGCAGGCCTAAAATTTTTGCTAAGTTGATTAATTGCATGTTTGCACTCAATGGACAGACTCATCTGATATCTTCTTTGGATTATTGTTTGTTTTTCTTGTGACATACTAAAACATAAACATTGAATTTAATAGTTGAAGAATGGCAAATGAATTACAAAGACACAAGACAAAAGTAAAAAGATTTGTAATATCATGTGTCACAAAGACAAAGCAACTATTGCTGTAAGACTACAAATGGGTACGAAGAATTCAGAAAAAACATTAGGCATTATCCTTTAAAGATGAACATATTAGTGCCCCATAGCCAAGCATATTCATTCTTCTTAGATTGACTATGATCAACACAATGGAGAAATATAAAATATTCAATAATAGCATTATTTTATGAGAGTCCACAGCCAGAAAAAAACTCAAATATCAATTTTCAGTGGCATGAATACACATTGTGAGGTGCATCCATAGATGAATGGATAAATGAGTTAAATACACAGTATGAAATACTGGAAACATGAGGTTATGTCTCATATCACAGTGAATTTACTTATATTAAATTAAGTCAGGTACAGAAAGACAAACACCACATGATCTCACTCCTAATTAGAATCAGAAGAAGCTGACCTCTTTGAAGTTGAGTTGAATGTTGTTTATCAGAAACTGGAGAGAGGAGGTGGTAGGTTAGTTAGCAGTTACAATGTCATTGCTTAATAATGCAAAGGAACTTTGGTATTTAAATACACAGCAGAATGAATTAGGAATAATATTCTATTTATTTCAAAATAGAAGAGACTCTGATTTGTTCAATGTAAGGATATAATAAATGGTGAAGGTGTTAAAATATGGTAGCTACCCTAACTTGGATCACTAACTTCTGTATACATGAGCTGAAACATTATATTGTATCTCATAAATATGTGCAAATACTATGTGACAATCAAGAATATAAAAAGAAATAAAACTCAAATTCTCTTCACCAATGAAAATGGATAATCTTTCTGCAGTATGTAGAAAAAGAACTGACAATATATGACACATAATGAGTCACTTGGGACAAGGTACAGTTTGAATTCTGCTGAGGAATCAAATAGGTAATAATTTAAAACCCTGATATCTTCATTAGGATTTCATTATGAAAATGTGGTAAATAAGATGGCATCAAAGAAGTACAGACGTAACCAACTCTAGAAGTTCCAAGATATCAGGTCTGATCATTTCCCTCAAAGAAAACAACAAAAAAATAATGGAATGATGAAAATGTAGGAAAAGCAGGTTCTAGTAGATCATGACTATAATCTTGACTACTCAGAATTTGGAGAATCACAAGTCAAAGCTATTCCAAGTAGAAAATGTCATTAGATTCTATCTTAAATTAACCAAAATTAAGCAAGGAGAGAGGAATGGCTCAAGTATAAGAATACAAGACCAGTAAGCACTAGAACCTAAGTTTACACCCCAATGCCACTCAAAAAATGAAAACCAGAAGAAGAAAACTACAAAGCAACCACAAAAAGGCAGGAAAGGATTTTAATCAAAATGGTCAGTTTGGAAAATTGAAATTAAGCATTTCACCCCATCTTCAGGATAGGTGTAAACAAAAGAAAAATAGGGAGAGGGTGAGAGATATGATCAAACTGTGGTCTGGTTGATCATCACCTCAGTTTGGCTCCTTGAGGGGATAACTGGTTCCCAAGACTTGGTGGCTCCTGTTTGTGCAACCACCACTCATTATGATGCATACTATCTGTAATGTTTTGCTTTCTGGAGACAGACAGCAAAGACAGACATTGGAGGATGGTATCGGGAGACCATCAAGAACTTTTTCAGAAGTATATTATAGAACTGTGTCAATGCTGACAGTAAGATGTCTGAGATAATAAAGTTTAGATATCACAAGTTTCTAAAGACACCCCTTGAATGATGAACATGGCTGAGTGCAGTGTTACATGAAACTGGCCCTGAAGTAATGCCAGAGTTTTCTTCTGCCTGGTCTTGTAGCCTGAGATGAGAATTTTGTGCTCTTTAGCAAAGGCAGTTTCTAAGTATCTGTAATTCACAGAAGGTCTTGGACACTAATTTCTGCTAGGCCTTTATGAGGTCTCCTCTCTCCATGGTGTCATTAGAGACCTGATGAGTATACTGTCTGGATTTCCATCTACATCAACCATTAAAGGAGAACATACCCTATATTTCAATAGGAAGATGTTATAAAACAACTATTAGAGAATTGCTATCTTCTCTATCATGAGCAATAATGAGGTAAGTCCATCATATTGTCAATGGGAACAGTGGGGATTAGAATTCCTACTATTTTCACATAGTAATAGGATGTTTTCCCACCTTGAACATCAACAAATGTTAAATGGGTAACTCGGACTTCCACTTCCATGAGAAGCAATGTGGCAGTGTTCTCTTGCTGGCTGAACCTGCACCATTGAGATTCAGCCAAACTGAAGCCATGAGTACGAATAAGAGTCTAATAATATACACAAATTTCCATTGAAGAGATAATTTAATATAATGAGAACTGGAAAGAGAAACAAAAATAAGATAATCATCAGATATGAACACTGACATGACAGAGATGTCATAGTTACCTAAAATACCTTGTAAAAAGTTATTACAATGATGTAGAAGGAGCTATAATGGGCATATTTTTTTAGGATGGGAAAAGTAGGAAGTCAAAGGAACAAAATAGAAAATTTATATTAAAAAAGTAGGAGAAGAAGCTAAAGAAGAGGAAATAATATAGAATTAAACAAAACTACTAATATAGTAAACAACCAGTAACCTAAATAAGAGTTAATAGGTTCAAAAGAAGAAGGAAGAAAACAGGAAATATTCATTGACATGAAGGACAAAACAAAAGAAATGACTCAATTCCAATGCTAGAGAAATTCCTTTTTTTGTTAGAAGGGCATCATGGACTTTTGAGACTATAAAAACAAGTATAGTTACCTAATTTACTATTAGAGTTCCAAAATAAGAATAGGAGGAGACCCAGCAATCCCACTTTTGGGCATTTACCCAAATGATCACAAACAAGACCATACTAAAGCTACCAGCACAACTATATTTAGTACAACATTATTTACCATAGCTAAGATATGGAACCAACCCAGATGCCTCTCAGTAGATGAATGGATCAAGAAAATATAATATATGTGTGTATACCACATTCCACTATATATATATATATATATATATATAGTTATATTTTCTTGATCCATAGTGAAATTCTATGTCTCCATCAGAAAGAATGACATCACCCCAATTGTTAGGAAATGGAAAGACTTGGAAAAAAATATATTAAGTGAAGTAAGCCAGGCCCAAAGAAACATAGGTCCCATGGTTTCCCTTATTTGCAATAACTAATATATGTCTGGGACAAGCAGAAAAGATCAAAAGCTACATACAGATGACTAGATAAGATGATTTTAAGCAGAATAAACTCCAAGATAGGGACACATTTTTTTTCTTGCTTGCTATTGTTTCTAACATATTTATAAGGTACCATGTGATTTTTGATGCTTTGTATGTTCCTCCCCCATGGCATAATCCCTGTTTTCACTGTATTTGATGTCGGTATAATTTCAGGAGGGGAAGGGAAAAAAACAAAATGCTTAAATAGGGAAACAGGTTGACCCATTGTAACAATGTGATGTATAAGACACTGTTGAACAAAAAACTTTACAATTTAGGAAGAGGCAACAATGCTTGATAAGAAATGTATTTATTACCTTACTCATATAATTGTAGCCCTTCTGTACAGTATTTTCATAAAAATTTAAAAAAAAAAGAATAGAAGGAGATTATACATGAAAAATACTAAAACAATGGATATAATTTTCAAATTTGCCAACTCATATACATATGAAGTGAGACTCAGTGGTATGGTTGAGCCTCTAACTGAGATACATTGGTACTGCCACACCTAGATAGAACAATGAAAGAAAGAGAACCTAGGAAAGAGCTCATATGAATTTACTACAAGTGAATATTTTCACATTTTATTAGCATTAACTACCAGTATTTTCATTATGATATTTCTCTCTATATATGCACAGAGCACCTTGATCAGATTTTCTCCTTCCATTGTGCTCCCTGCTTCTTCTTCCTTCCAAAACGAACTTTAAAACTTTGCTGTGGTGGGAGGTGAGGTAGGAATTGGGGAGGTGGGGAGGAAAGGGATGAGGGGGGACTAACAATGGCGGGGGTAACAATGCTCGGTAGGAAATGGACTCATTACCTTGCTCATGTTAACTGTAACCTCTCTGTACAGTATCTTCACAATAAAATATATATATATTAAAACCAATCTTAACAAGAAATATTTTTGATAAAAGACACAGAGGTACAAAAGCCACTGAATGAAGAAATGGTAGTTTCTTAAACAAATTGTTCTGGAGCAATGAATACCCATTCTGGGAAATATGAAACTCAACCAAGTCTTACACCACATACAAAAATTTATTCAACCTGTATTATATGTAAAAATGTGTAATTATTTTGGATTGAAGTTACATGAGAAAAAAACTATGGTAGAGAGCTAAGGGAAGGCTTTTTAAATCGTATAACAAAGGATAATCTATTACAAAAAATAAAACATAAACAACTCATTGAAACTAAAAATTTGTGAAGTACTTTATTAAATATTAATATATGCAATTAGCTGTAAACTCAGCTACTCAAGAAGCTAAAATCTGAGGATCACAATTCAAAGCCAACCTCGGTGGGAAATTCCTTGGGACTCTTATCTACAAATAATCATTAAAAGCCAGAAATAGAGCTGTAGTTCAGGTGATAGAACACAAGCCTTGAGCAAAAATGCTGAGAGACAATAATCAGGCCATGATTTCAAGCTCTAGCACCAGTATACACACTCACACACAATAAAAAGAAAAAGAAAAGAAAGGAAATATAGAGCTGAAAAGAATATTTTCAGGCTGATATTTGACACAGAACAAGTATTTAGACTGTATTAGAACTCTAGAAATGTTAAAAAAAAACTTATCCAAGAGTAAAGCAACAAACAAAAAATGGAGGAAAAAACAAACATGAAAGAAGCTTTTGAAAGTAAAGGCTTAGAATGGTGACATATGCCTGTAATCAGGATATTCCACTGTCAGAGAGATAAAGAATGATGGTTGGAGGCCAGCCTACACAAAAACACAAATCAACCTGAATTAAAAAAACAAAACAAAAAACATTAAAATAAAAGAACTTGGAGTGTAGTTAAATTGATAGACAACTTTCTTAGTAAATTCAAGGCCTTGAATTTAATTCCCAGTATCAATTTTTTTGTTAAAACTTTTAAATGTGTTAAAATACATGAAAAAAGTTTAATACAGTTAACAACCAGAAATTATACATTAAATCCATGATGAGTTACCAAAGGATATTTTTCAGAAGAACAGAAATAAAGTATTTGACTGCACCTAATGATGTCTGGTATGTTCACAATCTTAGCTGGCAGGTATCTAAACTGGTACATCCATCCTGGAAAACAATGTGGTTCGTTTCTTAATAATTAAACAAGCCTAGTTCTGTGGTATCATCCCAGTTACTCAGAAGACTAAAAGAGACTGGGGATATCAGGATTTTAGCCAACTTGGGCAAGTGTTGGCAAGACCCTGTCTCAACCAATCAGCCAGATTTTGAGGCACATGACTGTCATATCTGCTGCATGAGAGATGTATATAAGAATGTCATGATCAAGGCCAGCCTAGAAAGACCCTATCTAATAAGAACTAAAGCAAAATGGGTGTAGGAGAGAAATGATTGAAGAAAAGATTAGAGGCTATTAGAAGTAAATAGGTACAGTGTTGGGTTTTTGGCATACTCTTTCTCTATCTTAAATATCTCATAGATTTAAATTTTCTAGTAGTTTTTTCAAGATGTCATCCTTGAAAGAAACTGGGTAAAGGATACAAGGATATTTCTAAATATAAATATTAATTTATAATTTTCTCATGATGAAGGAAATTTGAAAATACTTTAGTATTTAGTTATATATTTTTGCATATTTATTTGCATATACATTTTATTAAAAATTTTTGGTTTTATTTTCTTTTCATTATATAAATCAATTTTATTGATATAAATAGTATAATTGTTTGCATATTTATTTTCATCCTCCAATAGGGACATCACCAACTATGGGGTGATGAAAACATAATTAAACAATTAAACATTCAATTACACAGTGGTTCCTAATATTAATAAACCATCATTGGTAATCTTTTTTATTATTTTTATTGAGAAAATACCGTACAGAGGGGTTACAATTACATGGGCAAGGTAATAAGTTTGTTTCCCCTTACCATCCCTGCCCTCCCCTCTTCTCCCCCCTCCCCCCCAGCCTCCCTCGGCTCCCCCATTCTTTTACCCCCCTCCCCACCCAAGTTGTAAAGTTCGTTTTTTGAGATAATATCTTGTACATCTCATTGTTGCAATGGGTCCACCTGTATCCCTATTTAAACAATTTGGTTTTTTCCTTCCCCTCCACAAATTATACCAACATCAAATACAGTGAAAATAGGAGGAGGGACATACAAAGCAACAAAGAAATCATCTTGTAAATATGTTAGAAACAATAGTGAGAAAAAATATTTGAATCCTTATCTTGGGGTTCATTTCCCTAACATCAATTTATCTGACAGTTTCTGCTTGCCTCAGACATATACTAGTTATGGCAAATGAGGGGAAACCATGGGACCTATGTTTCTTTGGGCCTGGCTTACTTCACTTAATATTATTTTTTCTAAGTGTTTCCATTTCCTAACAAATGGGGCAATGTCATTCTTTCTGATGGAGGCATAGAATTCCATTGTGTATATATACCACATTTTCTTGATCCATTCATCTACTGAGGGGCATCTGGGTTGGTTCCATATCTTAGCTATGGTAAATAATGCTGCAATAAACATAGTTGTGCTGGTAGCTTTAGTGTGGTCTTTTTTTTGTGATCATTTGAGTAAATGCCCAAAAGTGGGATTGCTGCTTCATAGGGGAGTTCTATGTGGAGACTTTTGAGGAACCTCCATACTATTTTCCAAAGTGGTTGAACAAGTTTGCCCCCACTATCTTCCTCCGAATCCCTCTTGTAATCAATTTAAAATTTATATTATCATGCATTTTAGGCCTGTGTGTCCCATAACTTGCTGAGTTTATGTTTTAGTGTGCATCTATGTAATTTTAAAGATTATAAATATCAGAATAAAATGTGGTCATTTCTTATCTCTGACTTACACAGAAGTGATACTTTAGAGTTTATAATTTTTTATTGTTGTACATTTTATTACTATTGTTATTTGAGAATATCTCTGTTACTTTATAAACAAGAAATAATTTAAATTATTGGCTTTTTACTTTGGAGCAAGAGGGGGGATGGAGAGGGGAGGGCTTGGATGGTAAGGGGAAACAAAGGAGGAAGCAACAATGCTTGATAAGAAATGTACTCATTACCTTGCTCATGTAATTGTAACCCTACTGTATGGGATTTTCACAATAAAAAAAACTTACTAATAAAAATATTGGCTTTTAAAGGCTACATTATTTGTGATAAAAATCAAAATACCGTTTTTCAAACTCAGAAGGCAAACCAAAAAAAATGAAATATAATGGCGAATCATAGGATTTTAGTTTTGAATATTTGTTTATGAGATTAAAATACATATATAGACTAGTGGCAAAGGCAAGGAGGAAGTTACTGATACAAATTTAAGAGTAACATAAGAACCAGGTAATTAGGCTTCATTTCTATTCGTTCCCCACATTAGCCCTCCATAGCAATAAGTTCGATATAGAATCATTCCAATTTTACGATTAGGAAATTGAGATTCAGTAAATTGAATTATGTACATCAAATAACTAATAAGTGTAAAATCCATTCTTCCAAAATCCAAACTTTCATGATGGCACATTTCTGTCAAATGATGGTTTAAAAAATTACCAGGTTGTTTAAATCGTGCCATGTTTGCTTTTAGAAATTGACAGACCTTTTCTGGCTTGGAAATATACATAGACGAAATATTTAGGAAACTAAAACTGTGTTCATTATTATTTTAATCCAATTGAAATGATCTCAGGCACTCAAAATGTTTTTGTCTTTTCCCCTATTCTTTCTTTAGCAGCATTCCTTGAAATATTATCTGACATGGATGTCGCTCTTTTTTTTGAGGCTTTTCTCCATAGTGACCTTATTTTGTAGATACTGCTGAAAATAATCCTCCATTCTTCTGGTCCCCTAAAAAGCTCGGTTTCAGCATGTCACTAGTGATTTATGGCTGCTCAATACTTGGCACCATCAAGGGGCTAGAATATATATTTGCCCTCAGGAAATGAAAAGGAAACATAAATAAAAATTGCATGGTTGATTGGCCTGTTTCTGGTGAGGTAGGCCACACTTAATAGAAATCACTTTTTCCCTTTCTCCTAGCTGGCTCTATCACTAAAATAAATGGAATTTTTGTCTGGATGCTTTCTCTCACTTTACTTTTAAAACATAATTAAGTGTTAAATTATGGGATGTGAACTCAATGCTGAGCCAGTCTAGATGAAAAGATGTCCAATTAGACTGAGTAACCAGAAAAGACCAGATGAAGAGTCTCCTCTTCAGAATGGCAAGGGACCACTGTTGAGAGTAAAATGGCTAAGTTTAGGACATGTGAGGTTATGTAGGGAAGAGAGTATTGGACACTGTAAAGGGTACATTTGGAGGGTAGAAATAATAATAATACAAGGAAAGAATACAAGGTTTATTTTGTGTTGTCTCTAGAAAAGTCATCCATCTAAGTCATTCATTTGTCAGCACAACAGAGTTTCTACCCAGGCCACACCAATAGAAAAAAAAAATGCTCTTGCTATATCATCTGACACTCATTATGTGTAAACATGAAATGACCTCTGTGACTGGGACATAAAGCCAAAAAGAGAGAAAAAAGAAAGAATCTGAAAAGGAGGTGACAGTCTCATCTGTGTCCGGTAGTCACAATTTTGGGTTGAACGTTGGTTTGAACCCAATGAGGTACCTTACCGTTTTCACCCACTGCTGCAACCTTATATAACTCTTAAAACTACTTTACCAGAGATAGCTCCTCCCCTACTTCCTGACTTAATATTTTCTTAAAACTTTTTGATGGCTACCTCTTCTTCTCTTTGCTTATTAAAAACACAAACTTACTAAAACTTTGTTTAATATATATGGCTAATGCACTGTTTGTACTGGCTCATGGATCTAATCCTAGGTAATCAGGAGGCTAAATCCACAGTACTGTGTTTCAACCTGTAGAAAAGTCTGATAGACTTCATCTCTGATAAAACAGCAAAAAACTAGTCTGGAGACATGACTCAAATGGTAGAGTACCAATCAAAATGGAACTATATATATATATATATATATATATATATGTCAACAGAAGTTACTGATCATAAAAGACATCAGAGAAACAAATAATTTTTATAAAAAAGAGCTATTGCCAGTAAACTATGTAAGTATATCACAGCAAGAAAATACTGAAATGGACAAGGAGAAAAGAAATTGGGTACAATGGGGAAAAACGGAATCTATGCAATAACAATACAAGCATTTTTTCAACCTTTGAAGAGGGAATTACACATTAATGGTAAAGGTAAAAGGGTGTCTGGAATAGCAAACCGAAGAGGATATAAGCATTTCAACAAAGAAATATATGCTGGTGTATGGGATGGATCTTTTGAGTAAATGTGTTTGTTTACACATTCATGCATTTCCTCTCCAGTGACAGGAGCTGGAAGTGGGGCTATTCAAAAATCAATGTACATTTCAATTTTATTTGTCTTGATTTCTAAATACTGTTGCCGCACTTACGGGGTCTTTGGGAAATTAGTGAATCCAGTGCTTGAAGCAAAGGAACAAAGTATGAACCAGGTATGTTTTATTGTGTCTTTGTGCAAGTAAGTAAGTGCTACAAAACAATGACTGGGATTCATTCAAACCACCAGCTGTATGCCAGCTTAATACTACCAGGAGTACGCCATTTTGAATAGGTCTCTCACTATCCACTGATACTACAAAATGAATAATGAAAATAAGATGTTACCATTCTCTGACAAAATTAGGCATTAGTGGATCCTCTGGATACAAGCAAGTAACTACAGATTTGGATAAGGTAAAGATATGTACATATCAAAATGCATCCTAATAAAATATTTATAAAAATTATACTGGGAGAAAGAACAATCTTATATTGGAGAATTATGAGATCTATCATCTTATCAAGCAATCAAAGATGATAACAACATTACTGAGACAAATTGAAACTGAGGACCACCTGATTGGACACAATGGAAAGCACCCTGGATTGCTGCTGCCAGAGTTACATAGCATGCATTTCACATAAAGCATCAGACAATACTGAATGAAGGACATTGTAGAATATGTAAACTTCCCGTAAGGTGTGACTGTGTCAACTTTATAAGAAATAAGAGAAGAATGAAAATTTCCAGACTGAAGAACACTAATGTATGATAGTTGAAAGCAATGTGTGTTTCTGGACTCAATACTATGTTAAAGGAAACTTGACTAAGGTCTATCAACTAAATGCTAATAACACATCTCTGTTCGTTTCCTCACTTGATGTTCATATTATAGTTAAGCAGAAGTGAATACACACTAAAATATTCAGTGGTAATGCAGCACCATGTCAGTCACTTACCCTCATATAATCCAGAAAAAAGAAAGGCTATGTATGATATTTGCAATTCCACTCTATATTTGAGATCATTTCTAACATGTCTCATAATGCCCATGGTTATCATTTTCCTACATTAATATGCCATTATCCTTCCTTGCCTACTTTATATCCTATAAAATAATTTCTTTTTATGCTTGCATAGCTGTTGGTGAGTGTCTAGGATGAATACCTTTGTGTCTGGTCTCAAGTATTACAGGATCTTGAAAGCCAAGCGACTTTGTGCAAGTTTATATACTTTGTTTAGAAGGAAGTATAAATGACAAAAAAAGAGAGAACTGGAAAACCTTGGGATGGGAAATTTTTCAACTCTTTAACATTTCTCAAAACCACCACACTGTCCACCAGCTTAATAGAAAACCTTTTCATGCCCTGTTAATATACTATATTCTCTGTGATGTCGTGTTTTCATTCATACACTTTCATATAATTGAATGGCTCTTGCCTAAATCCACCCTTTGCACTTACTTAATAGAGGATAGGTCCCCATTTTCAGAATTGTCAGTCTTTTCAGGACACAGAAGCCTAAGGTTACCATTACATTTCATATGTACTTGTGCCACAACCCCATGTTGTATAACCACCATGCCTCCCGCTTTATCGTTTAGTCTGCAATGACAATTTTCCTGGGATTAAAATCAACTCAGATTTAACTTTGTGACCCTAGTGAGGTACTATAGTGCCTTTTGCCACATTGCATATATTTATTTTAATTGACTAAATGAATAAAGTCATCAATAAGTTAATAAATTAGTGAGAATTTAATGACAGAGTATAACATAGAATATGGTGAAAAAAGAATTTGCATTGTTAGTTTCGGTAAAGTTGGGATTTTTTGACATGTGTATAGTTTATCAGAACTTATCAAAATTGGATTATTGTGAAATTTTGCAATGGTAACAATTATTTGTCAAGCCTTATAAAATTTCACATGCTTAAAAATTAATTCATATTCTAATAACAATATCACATAGCTGGGGCTGGGAACTCGCACCTGTATTCAGGAGGCTGAGATCTGAAGATTGCAGTTTTTTTATTGTGAAAATACTGTACAGAGGGTTTACAATGATAATGAGTACATTTCTTATCAAGCATTGTAGCCTCCTCCTTTGTTTCCCCTTCCCATCCCTTCCCATCCTTCCCCCGCCCCCCCAATCTTCCCAGCTTCCCCCCAACCCCCCCTCCCGCACCAAAGTTGTAAAGTTCGTTTTC
>NW_012267410.1:2599831-2610586 GCF_000151885.1 Dipodomys ordii | reverse complement strand
ATATAATTTTTTTCCAAGCCTTTCCATTTCCTAACAAATGGGGCAATGTCCTTCTTTCTGATGGAGGCATAGAATTCCATTGTTTATATATACCACATTTTCTTGAAGATTGCAGTTTTGAGCCAGCCCTGACATGAAAAGTTGTGAGACTCATCAACAATCAAAAACACCAAAATGGGACTGGAAGGTGGCTCAGTGATAGAGTGCTTGCCTTGCATGCATGAGGGCCTGGGTTTGATTCCTCAGCATCACATAAGCAGAAAAAGCCAGAATGGCGCTGTGGCTCAAGTGGTAGAGCACTAGCCTTGAGCTGAAGAGCTGAGGGACAGCGCCCAGGCCCAGAGTTCAGGCCCTATGACCAAACAAAAACAGAAAAAAAACACCAAAATGTTAGAAGTGGCAGAGTGTTAGCCTTGAACAGAAAAGCTCAGGGACAGCACCCAGGCCCAGAACCAACACCAAAATAAGTATGCAAATAAAAGAACATTATATGATGTGGAGTTAGAGATGGTAATTGTGTGAAAAATTGAGAAAAGAGAGGATAAAACACAAAGGTTAAATAAATAAAACCCAAATCAGATCAATGGGGAATTATCAAAGCTATATATCACTTCCACTCTACCTATATCTATTTCAAGTAACAGGTAGCATTTGGTGACCTTTATAGCATATAGCAGTATGAGGCAAAATACACATAGTGTTGGCCTTTTGATGACTTAAAAACACTTCACTATAGATTTATGAATTTTTCTTAATACTTTATCTTAAAGAATGGCAACGGATTTTCAAAGTTATTTTTTTGGAATTTTGTACAAAACTATTGGAAGAAATATGCTTTGTATTTAGGAAATGATTTTATAACAGCCCTAAGAAACTGTATGATGATAGAATGATATATCTTCTTGATTGTCAGAAACTGATTAATGCTAAATGAAATAAAAAAGGCACAAAAAGACATATATAGACTACAATCTAATTTGAGTTTGGAATTTAAAATGGTCAAGCTCATGGAAACAAATGGATTACCAGAGCTTGTAGTAGAGGTGGTAATAGGGAGGCATGGGAAAAAAGTATTGATAAGTTTCGGTTATCCATTGAACTATACAATGACCGTAGGTAATTTCTAATGTAAGTTATAATGTATCACAACTTCTAAATTGCTAAGACAAAGCATTTTTAATGTTATCATTATAATGTAATAGATGGTTAGTAAGGTGCTACATATTTTAATCAACTTTAATCTTCTTACAATCTATTTATGAGTTTTATGCTTCTGTTTAAAATATATTTCTAACATATGATTTTCTTGTTTTTAACTATAATACCAAATTAATCAGAATGTCTAGGTCTTATTCATCTTTGTGTAGCTTTTTTAAAATGTATTTTTATTTTTATTGTTAATGTAGAGGTGATATACAGAGAATTTACAGTTACATGAATTAGGTAATGGAACAATTCGTTTTGAACCAGTTTCCCCTTCCCTTGCTCTCTCCCAGTTTTTCCTTCCCATCCCCTGTGTTTGTGCTCAAAATCAGGGCCTGGGCACTGTCCCTGAGCTTTTTGTGCTGAAGGCTAGCTAGTGCTCTACAACTTAGAGGCAGTGTTCCACTTCGAACTTTTTGCTGGTTAAGTAGAGATGTGAGTGTCATGGACTTTCCTACCTGACTGTGGTCCTCAGATCTCAAACTCCTAAGTAGCTAGAATCACAGGTGTGAGTTCTTGGTACCTGGTTGTGTACCTTCCCTTTAACAAAATGTTGCCCTTCATAATCTCACAATTCCTATTATGACTTGAATATGCAAGCTTATCTTTAATATTGAGACAAGAAAGCGTTAGCTGAAAAAAATATATGTAATTTTAGCAACCATTGAAAGTTTCAAAAAATTTCATTCTTTCAATTTTTATCCTGTAGTTATTCTTTAGTAAAATTGGCTAAATATGTTGATGTGCAGATTGGATTACTAATATGAAGTTAGATAACATTTAATTTCAAACTGGTTATATGAGCATTAGCATTTCTGGTTTCTTTTACTCTCTACTTAATATAAACTAAATTATAGATCTTATGCAAAATCTTTATTTTTTGCATCAGAGAGAAGATATGCACACAACCTTTGGAAGTAAAATAATTTAAGCCTAACTTCAGTTCCCCCATTCACCCTGTAATGATGAAAACAAGCATAAGCTTTGTATTTGTGTACTTTTTGTTCAATGATGCTTTGAAAAATCTTTAATAAACATTCTCTCATTAATCCCTTGGCCAGTCCAAGGTGCAGGATGTGGGGATTGTAAAGTAATAAATCCATCAACATAAACAGAAAAAAATCTATTTTCTAAGAATGCTATCTCTAGACACATTAACAAGTATCTTCCTACTAATTCATGCCAAGTGTATGAGTGTTACAACTTGTGTAGAGAAAGTATTTGAGATAGTGAGACTCGTTTTACTTTCTCAATTTATTTGTGTGTCCTGTGTTGAGTAATCACAAAATCCAGCCTGCCTCCTACGTAGGGCTTTTATGACCCCCAAACGCATGCAAAAGTTTTCCAAGAGCTTTAAAACGTCCATTATTTAAAAAACAAATGGCACAAATCATCTATGGAAACTTCTCACCAGTATCCAGTAGTGAGGGGGAAGATTTGCACTTGTTTTGCCATCAGAGCTGTCTCAGCATCATCCTGGACCTTTGTTTCTCCCTACCATGTCCATGGTATGAGCATGTTACCTTCAAAGACTTTTGGATTTTCCATTTTATGGAATAGCAAAATATTGGCAAAAATGGCATCCATGGAAATATGTCATCTGGCCCTGGCTACCCTGGGCTCCATTTCTGTGTTTCCCCTTAACATCAGTGTGTAAGTCCCATCTGCTTCTTCTAGCCAGAGGCCTGTCAGAGCAGCCCCAGTACCTGTACCATCCACAGCGCCCCAGGCATGAATTATTCTTCCTGTTTCTCTTATCACACTCCCCCTCCTCTCATAAGCATACACCCTTCTCCCACTCATAAACAAACACTCCTCACCTACTCCTATACACCCCACCATCCACAAACACACACCTCTCCATGAATCATCACGCCACCTTCTCCCACTCACTGGCCCTCAGGACCTCACTACAATATTTCTTTTTTCTTTTTTTTCATTTTTTTATTGTGAAAACACTGTACAGAGGGGTTACAATTACATGGGCAAGATAATGAGTACATTTCTTATCAAACATTGTAGCCTCCTCCTTTGTTCCCCCTTCCCATCCCCCCGCCCTCCCACCCAATCTTCCCCACCCATCTTCCCCGCGGCCCTCCCCAACCCCCCCCCCCCGCACCAAAGTTGTAAAGTTCGTTTTCGACATAACGACTTGTACATCTCATTGTTGCAATGGGTCCACCTGTATCCCTATTTAAACGATTTGTTTTTCCCCTTTCCCTCCACAAATTATACCGACATCAAATACAGTGAAAGCCGGGGTTATACTGTGAGGGAGGGACATACAAAGCAACAAAGAAATCATCTTATAAATGTGTTAGAAACAATCCCATGAAAGAAGAAAACATTTGAATACATATCTTAGGGTTCATTCCCCTAACATCAACTTATCTGACCTTTTCTGCTTGACTCAGACATATACTAGATATTGCAAATAAGGGAAACCATGATCTACCAGTATTTCTTGATCTCTCCCTGACCTGCTAGAGTAGGCTTAACACAACTTTTCCTGTATAAAAGTTCATACCACTATGCTAGTGTTCCAGTACAACTCTTTTAGAAGGATAATCAAGTTTATGGTTATTTGATTCATCTCTATTTTTCCCTCTAGATTGTAACATCCACAAAAACAATCATCGGTTCTGGCTCATGGATACATTGCCAGTACCAGTATTGTCACCCAGCACTGAGTAAATGTTAGTTCAACAAATAAATTTGATACCAAAGTGGGTCCCCAAAGGGCACAACATATCTAATTATGTTTTTCTTATAAACTCCCAATCTAAAATTGCAGCTCTATTGTTTACTTCTGAGAAAGGTTCAATCTACTGAAAAGGATAGGGGAAATGTCCACTTTCCATATTGCTGTGAGTTAGAGGACTTGGAAATAATGTTTAACAGATGATAGTATTAGCTCGTGAATTTTCCTGAATGTATGCTATTCTGGTACTAGAAACATTCATTCTTTAATATTACAAGAAAGAGTAATAGTAATTATTCACAATATATTGCTATTGCACAGATAGATAAAATGAGGGATAACTAAACCATTTTAGATTTCAAAACTAATCCTGTGTAGTGGCATTCATAGTTAACTTCCCTTGATAAGCAGTCATTAAAACTATTAATTTAATTTAATCAAATCTATAGATAATGTGAATTAACTGTTTGCCTGGCTTCTTTGAAATTTACTGTAGTTGTTTTAGAAATGACAAACCATTTCCTCTTTTGTTCGGAAATATTGAAATCAGTTTAGATGTCCTGTTTGCACATATACATATTGTATATTGGGAGTTGGGAAAATACTGAGATTGATAACTCACTTAGGTAGCTGCCATGTAAAGCCTTATGAAGACTTGCAATTTTCGTTGCATCAGAAAAGTATGGCAGAATCCTGGGATATGATCTGTAATCTATCGAGTTTCTCAGATGCATGGGCAGGTCACCTATATCTTCCTGAACTACTGCCTTCCCATCGGAACTCCAGTGTCAGGAAACCTTGGGTTGGCAAAATAAAAACCCATCAAAACCCAAATATGGTAAGACAAAATGACTATTATAGTGCATGCGTTAGGAAGGAAATTATTATCACTCCAATTTCTCATTGATTTTAGTCTATAAAGTCTATTGTGACAGATCACGTACATCTTTCCATATCTGATTTATTTCATTTCCCCCAAGCTCCAGCCTCACACATTCACTTAGATCTAATGTAATCCCTAAGGAGCTGCCTCATTTCAGTCTCTGCTGAGATCGGCTGAGCCCCTGCAGGACACCTTTGCAGTGAAGCAGGAGATAAGTGTACTTGATTTTCCCTAGTCAGCTGCCTGTAGGCATTTGGAGAAATTTCATACCAGGATTCTGATTAACTTGAAGAGGAATATCTTTGCCTTATTTGTATAATATATTTGTGTAATGTTTGCTCAGCAACTATAAAAATTTGGTATTGTTAATTTAATGACAATTGATACCAATATATTTTTTTAATATTTTTGAAAGTTTTGAAAATGCAAAGGAAACCATTCCATTTATTGAAATCAATAGAGTCTCCACAATATGAATACAACTTCATGAATTGTCTATACGGTCAACTCCTACAAATGGAGAGGTGCAAAGCTGTTAAAAATAAGCAACTCATATATGCCTCTTGCCAAAGAGCTCAATGCATGGTGTGGGCTGCTAAATCCAGATAATTATGGATAAAATATGCCTAAAATCATTCACTCATCTTAACACTTACAGAAACTTCAGTACACGGAGGCACAATTAAAGTCTGGAACTAAATATTAATGCTTCTCTTTTTACTTTTTGTAAACAAGGTAATGGAAGGCAAAACCTTTCTGGAATAGCTAAGTTTATTTGTGTGCTCCATTCGTAACAGAAGAATTCATTAACTTACATCAAAGGCTATTAAAAGTCATAAAACCATTGTGCTAATATTTTTATAGGACAAGAGAAAATGGGTTTCTGTTTTGGATTTTACTGTTAAGCACAGTAACTTTTCATTCAAATATTTTTCTAAAGTGGGAAGACACTGTTGCGAGCAGAGCGGGGTAGAGGAGGGGAAGCTTTTCTTATATTTTTAAAGATAGCCGATAATCTAGCAAAGCAGATCTCTGAAATTTTATTGTTTTGCCATGTGGGTGACAGGTATCATTAGTATTCCTGCTGTTATTGCTACTACTAATACTGGTAACTGCTGTTGTTGCTTTCCATGATACCTCTATAGAATGGTCTCTGCACTGACCATGCTTTAAGTCCTGAGGATTTGAAGCCAGAACTGTTTGGGGACAACATTGCCCAGTGTAAGAGGAATAACATTGCTCTTTCTTGTTCTAGCAAGATTTGATTCCAGCTTGGGGCAGGAGGGCTAGAGAGATGTCCAATAACACATTGTTTACTGTTTTGTCGCATTAGTCAGTTTCTTTTATTAAACCAGATACAAGTTGTGACACGCGGTTAATTCTAGCACTAATAACTAGCTCAAATTGCAAATCTGTGTCAGCAGGTTGGTGTTGATTAAGTTGTAGCCTTCACTAGCATGGTGTTTTAAATGCTTGATAAATTTTATTTTCTGTAGCAATAGAATGCATGCTTAGTTTATTTCCGCCCTCCTCTGCTTTTCTATCTATGCCAAAAGAAATGCACGAGAGTTTCTCTGTGGGTTCTCTGCAGGCCTGGGCTTTCCCTCTGTTGCAAGGCGAGCTGGTAACCACTAGAGGGGAGGAGACAGCCGGATTTATTGAAGGCTCCACCAGAGAGACTGATGGTGGAGAAGCTGTCACAGGATGAAGTGCCAAGTGAAAAGGTTTGAGTCTATCATAAAGCTTTGCAGAAATAGAGAAAAATGGGCTGCTTAGGTTATACAAGAAATTTGTTTCTAATAAATGAAAGCTGACCAGGGTAGTGGTTAGAACTTTGGAGGGTGCTTACCTTTTAACATGTAGTCTTAAGCCTTAGCAAAATTATCTATGAAATCAGAGCAAACCCTTATGAAAACAAATGGCTTTCCTTACGACTATAGCTAATGCACATAAGTGTCAGGCACTGCTAGGGGGGAGAGGAAAGGAATCAAAGACGAGTTGATTGTTCTGAATAAAGTAAAAACTCAGCATTCAGTTAGCTCCTTTTTGAAAGTATTTCAACACCTGCCTCTGTTTCCATTACTTTAATTCTCCACATTCTGTTGCTAAGAGGGGGGAAAAAAGTAAAATAAGATAGAGCAAGGCGAGAGAGAGTGGGGTGGGACAGGAGGAGAGAGACTTAGTTCTACTCTCTTGGACATTATAATCTATAATATCATAATATATCATAATATATGCAATTTAAAATAAAATCCCTTCACTAATGAGGGACTGCTTATACCATCTAATACTACTTTTTGGATTTTTCTACCCCAAAATTTAGAGACCTCTTTAATCTTTAATTTTTTAAGGAGAAAATATAGTTAATATTAGCGTTGTTGAAGTGCTCCAAGGTAGAACTCTGATTGTTCTGTGTACTCTCCTGAGTGTAATTGCACTAAGATCATTCGGTTTCCATTTGGAAAGCCAGTGGCAATTACTGGAATACAATGTATCATGCATTTGCTCACTGGATATAAAACGTATATACTAATTCGCAATAAAATGTAACAGCTGTCAGTGCATTTTCTGCTCTGTTACTTCAATAAATTGGAACTCTGACTAGAAAATGGGAATATTGCGTTTTTACACACTCTGTAATGTGTTTGCTTTTTGCAAATACAATTTATTTTTTTCATGACAAAAATTGTGGTTTGTTATTACTGCTAGTGGATAAATATTCCTATATCAGAATGAATTACATATGGTATCTGTAAAGAAGTAGTAATATTTTCTGCTTTTTATTGTAGACTGTCTTCAGTAAACAAAATACACTTAACCTACTTCTGTCACATGCTGAATTTTCTTTCTTTTTTTTCCCATTGTGAGGGCTGTATTGGGGGGAGGGAAAGAAAATCTGAGTTTATTTCTTTACCATAGATCTCAGGTGTCTGGGTTGATCATGAATGTTTATTTCCTGATACTATCATTTTCTTGAGAGCTTCTTTTTGTTTAAGTTCCAAATCTTTTCTTTCACACATTTGCTCATCAGGTTTCTTTAGGAAACGAAGCAGTGTCTCTGAGTTTTATTTAAAATAAAATGCCTGCACATTTCTGTAATTTTGTTACTTGAGGTCAGACTTTTCACAGATAATTAGCCTTTTACACACTGTGAAATCAACCTGCATTGGTTATTTGGCTAGACTCTTTGCTTCTGTTCTTTATTTCCCAGAAGGTTAACGTGCTGAAAATCTAGCTTCAAGCTCATAGTACTGTCTCTTTGTGTTGCTAATTATCCTGTTGCATAATTATTAATATCAGGAGCAGGAAGAGGAAACAAGCACACCAAATAGTCGTGAATGCTGGTGTTCTGGCAGGAAGCAAGGGCTGCATTAATAAAATGTGCCTGTGCCAATATCACAGGAGATAGGAACGTTCCTTGTTAAGGATCATTTATTAACTGAAATCATCTTTTAGTTCGCCTTGGGGTAATGACTAATGTCAATGGCAAATTTCACAGTTGTCTAGAGAAATGAATTAAATTTGTAATAAAAAGCCCTTCGGCTTGTTGTACATGTTCATTTATTGGCGTAGTTGAACTAGGAGAACTGTAAGGCAACCAAGAACATCGGCTTAATTTTCCTTACATATAATAGTGACCTTTAGCTCCATATTGAAAAAGTTACCTATTATAGACTGGTAAATTAAATGTGAAGTTCCTTTAATGCAAAATAAACTAGATGGCTGAGCTAAGTTAAATGGCCTTTGAGACTATAAGACTCTTGGTTAAAAAAAATCTTTCTTTAAAAAATATGAGTGTTCTATTTAAGCTATCATAAAATAAGTCACTTGATGTCTATGCAAGAGAATAAAATGATTCAAAGTGAGATTTTCTAGTTACACCTATTTATATTACTCTGAGTTCTCCGTGTGGTTTCATTTTTGCATCCTGACACAGAGTTTTTGAAAGCGTTGATTTAACGTTCTCTTAATTCTAAAAACACAATGTTATTGTTTTTTTTCAAATTTAGTTGGCATAACATGTTTTTACTGTAATTATTTATAGAAGTTTTTGCACTGCTTTGTGTAGTTAAAGGAAAGCATATTTCCCAGGAGGAGGAACAATTACACCACTGTCTTTTTTTCTTCTTTTAGAAAGATGAATTCTGGATTCTTTTTTGGAGAATGAATTGGATTTAGAAAACATTAATTACTTAAAAATACCAAGCACGAGGACCATGCATGGTCCTCTCATTTTATAATGAAAAATATAGAACATCCACTTTCCCTATGCAATCTGTTATCTATACCATCAAGCACTTGAAACAAATTATCCTAATCAGAGCACCAGCCCAGCTAACGATAGCAAGTATAAAATGGACATTATTTTCAGTGAGTAAAAAACAATTACGGTATTTATGCAAAATGAAATGTAATATTTCTTTCAGGCATGAAAACCTCCATCACATGTTTAAAAAACCTTTAATGTCTTTATATTTTCACCTTTATACTTCATGTGAGTCAGACCTATTCTTGAACCTCTAAAAGTTGTGTTCTATTTCCAATGCACGGGACAGTATGTACTCAGAAATATCTCTGCAACAGGAGCCACCACCATATTCCATGTGGGTGAGAGATAAATAGTCACATCTGAGGGACCTCTCAGGGTGTCCAGGGGAGATGAATACAATGATAAAAAGAAGCAATCAGAAATAGAGTTAATTTCCATTGCACTTATTTTTAAATACATATAAAAATGCTTGCTTGGAATCTAATTCCTCCAAAATCCCAGGTTTCTGGAACCAAGACAAATGCTTAGTTTTTCTCAATTTCCATTTTCCCCCCAATTAATTATCTCTATGAATTTCATTTTAATGTAAAACTGTTATACCAGCCAGGGTATTATGTTAAAATAGGTGGAGTGGATCCCTAAATCGTTTCGTCTTTCTTGCTTGTTGGGTGTGCTCTGGGGTGTACTATACGCTTACACATGACTTAAGGGATCCTTGGAAAATTGGACATCTTTCTCTCCAAATGTAGATGCCCATAGCATTCTAATAAGGCCAGGAAAAGAGTTCACAGTTCCCTTTTACCCACCCTCACCTCAGCCTTTTCAGCCTGTAACCTTATTCTCCATGGGATTACTTGGATGAAAACCAATTAGGAAGCAGCTCGCAAAATATAAATGCATACAGACCACTGCAGATTGAACGCTCCCCATGCCAACACTTCATAGAAGGCCTCCAATGGCATAAATATTAAAGAATTGCAAAGACATGGACACAAAAAATTGAGAAAAGATGCATAATGCCAAGAACTCGTAAAACCTCTAAGTGAAAGGGTGGGCTCCCCTCCCCTCCTTCCACTCCCCCCCCCTGTTTTTATTCTTCGGGGAGGTAGACCCACAGGCCTCCTGAAGTGTGTTCTCCATCGCTAATCCTCCCACAATAGTCTACCGGAGTTTCTGAGGGGTCCCTCAGCCCTTCATTCTACGACTGTCAATTTCAGTCTAATAAGCTAGTCTCCCTCCCTGCCTCTTCCAGAGACCCCCATTCTCAAGCTGGGAGGGAACAAGCTGTCTCAAAGGCCAGGACAGCTCTTAGAATGACTGAATGAACAAATCAGTAGTTAGCAATGGTGCTTTTCAGCGTGCTTGGTGGAGTAAGTGTAGGAAAGAAGAAACAGGAGGAGGGAGAGTCATAAAGATCCTTCAGTAAGGACGTCGGGAGAGAGACTTAGAAGGCTGACTGGGAGCACCTAGTGTACCACAATTGTAATGAAAGATGAATGTATACCTCCATTGATGGGGTGAGGGATGATGGCTGAAGCTTATTCATTTCCTTATTTCCTTCTCTTTCTCCTCTTCCTCCCTCCCTTCCTTCCTTCCTCCCTCCCTTCCTTCCTTCCTTTCTTCCTTCCTTCCTTCCCTCCCTCCCTCCCTCCCTCCCTCCTTCCTTCCTTCCTTCCTTCCTTCCTTCCTTCCTTCCTT
>NW_012267410.1:2563293-2598416 GCF_000151885.1 Dipodomys ordii | reverse complement strand
CATAGAACTCCCCTATGACCCAGCAATCCCACTTTTGGGCATTTACCCAAATGCTTACAAACAAGACCACACTAAAGCTACCACCACAACTATGAAAGTTTGTTTTCGACATAACTCTTGTACATCTCATTGTTACAATGGGTCCACCTGTATCCTTAAACAATTTGTTTTTTCCCTTCCCCTCCTCAAATTATACCAACATCAAATATAGTGAAAACAGGGGTTTGAAAAGGTTAAAAAGTTAAAAGTGAACTAATACATTAGTGTTCTATATTCAATTTATTTTTATTCTGCTAGATGTCAACCTCTCTGAGGAATTGACTGATTCTGAGTTCCTGCACTTGCTCTGAAGGGCTGAGGCTACCTTGGATGACACAGGAGCTCTACAGCCCAAACACATAGCATTTCAGTTCAAGCCAGCACACATGAAGTACATCTGGGGGCAAAGTGGAGTAAGTCAGTGTGTGTAAACCCTCAGGATGCAGACTCTCTCAACTTTCTTAGGGACATGACAAGTATGAATATTTTTCTCCTAGCCAAATGGAAAATATTGCATGAAACCAAACTAGTCTTATAATGTTACCTTTTACCTTATAACCAATGAGGCATGTAGGATAATTATATATATATATATAGATAGATAGATAGACATATATGTATATACCTATATATACATATATATATAGTTACTGAAAGCATTTCTTTTTATATTCTTTTATTTCACTACTACTCTTATTTCTTGTTTTACTGAGTCATTGTTTTGACCTTTACCAGAAGACCTATTGGTAGGACCTGGAACCTAGGATTAAGTCACCTGGATTGATGCATTCTTTCTGCATGTTTTAGAAACTATTTATCGAGCTTCACTGCAGTTTAGTGTTACCTTTTTAAAAATAGAAATAAAATAATGCTTACCGTCCAAAATATCTAAAGCTACTTTAGTTAACATTGGGTAAACATTAACTCGTGTATCTGTTATTCGATCCTCTTTTTATCCAAACTTTTGAGGTAAGCTGTAACCAGTGTAATAATGTAATCAATGTATACCAAGCTTTCTTTTTTCATCTGAGACTGGGACTCAAACTCTGTGTGTGATGCTTTTGCACATTACCTACTACTCTATCAACTGCGCCCCACCTCCAAAAATAGAAAAAATACAATGTATTGGTTATCCGTATTTAAATACATAGAATTACCTACAGTGCCTAGGTAAAAATCACTGGAAACTCTAAAATCAATTTTTTGAGGTACATTTAATGTACATGTAATAAGAACACAGGAATATAAGAAACATGTAAGTCCAGCATATAGTCACAAGTCTTCAAAATCCTTAAGCTATGGAAGCATCCTAAATGCCTGGCAACTGAGAAGTCCATAAAGAACATGTAGTGTAAATATACAATGGAGTATTAGTCAGTCATAAAGAATGAAATCAGCTTATTTTTAGGAAAATGTATGAAACCAGTGCATCATGTTAAATTAAGTAAGCCAGGATCTGAAAGACAGAGGTCATATATTTTCTCTTATATGCAGGGTCTGGACCTAAAAGATATTGATCAATCAATACTGAGAGGGGGTGTCAGGATACTACATATGATAGGGGCATGGAAGGTAGAGAGGGAAAGAGAATGATGGGGTGACTAATATTGAAATACACTATATCTATGTATACAAAACATGTAAGCTCTATATGCAGTAGTAAAGCAATGTCAGGATATCAAGACAAATTAAAGACAGATACCTATACATATTTACTATTGTACAAGTTTGATCATATAAACATACTTATAATTATAACTACAATAATTTTGTTGGACCTAAAACCCCAGTAGCCACAAAAATGAATACAGGACTCTTGTATGATTAATTGAAAATTTTAAATTTTTTTGAAATATTGAGTACAAGAGAATAGGAAACAAAAATTTAAAGTTGGAGACTCATAATGAGCAAAGTACATCCTCAACTGCTTAAAAAGGAAGGACATACAGTTGTGATACATCAAGTAGGGTTGTAATATAGGAAGCAGAACAAAAATCCCACGCAAAGGAAAACCCACTAACAAGAAAATCCTTGCATTCAATTTGCTCATAATTTAAATGAATATAAATGAAAAAAAGGATACTCAATAGACACCAATGGAATAATTGGTTAATTTATAACCCATAGGGATATGGAAAAAGAATATGTAACCATTTAAATGAAGAATTCATACGTTAATTGGCATGTAAAATAAAGCTGTACATTTACATTGTGAAAAATGAAATGGAAACAGAAGAAAGAAGCAGGCTCAATTCCATGATCTTGTAACTGCAGCTTCCTTGTAGGCTGAGGTGAAGACGAGACTTGAGGCCTGAAATTTGGGACCAACCTGGAAATCTACAAAACATTTGAAACTTTGTCTCTTAAAAATGAAAAGAATCCAGATGCTAGTGGCTCATACCTATAACCCAAGCTACAATGCAAGCTGAGATCTGAGGATTGAGGATCAAAGTCAGCTGGAGCAGGTAATCTGGAACACTTTTATCTAGAATTCATCAACAAAAATCCAAAAGTGGACTGTGACTCAAGTTTCAGAGCACTAGACTTCAGTATAAACCCTTAGGAACACTGCATAGACCTTGAGTTCAAGCCCTAGGACCAGCACAAAAAATACAAACAAACAAATAAAATAAATAAGATAAGATAAAGAAGGGGAAGGACAAAGAGAAAGAGAAAAGGAAAAATAATTTTTTAAAAAAGATGTTGGCATTCTGGAATGCCCATGCTATAGTTTGTGATTATGCATGTCTGTACATATACAATTCATTATACAATAAATATGTCATATATTATATACAATATATCATATTTTATATATTCTATCATGTATATTTTATCATATGATATAATGTACTTATATATAATATACAGTATATAATGTGTGTGAATATATATGATATGTTTAAATTTTCTTTGAAAAAGCTATTTGGATAATGTCACTATAATATGTAACAGCATAAACAATTTTTAGGATAAATTGGCAATACTACATATTTGATTATAAAAAGTTACATCATTTGATCTCAAATATTGATGAGTGAAAGGCACACATAGAGTATAAACTACTGAAAAGACAGGAAAATGAAATATTTACTTTCGGGATGAAGTGGGATTTCTCTTTATTTTTGCTCTGTTCTAGTTCTTTTCTGACTTTTATTGGTTCTATAAACATCCTCTTAATTTAGGAGAAGATAGTTGGAAGGGATTCATTAGTGTCGGGGCTTGGAGAAGAGCTATGATAATGGAAACCTTGTGACAGTTTACCTACCCTTCCATGTAGTGTTCTAGTTTCTTCCATGTCAATGTCTAGATTATCTAGCTCTTGTGCCTTCTTATCTTCTCATAGTCAGTTCAGATTTTCCAAAAGGCATTTTCACAGTTTGTCTATTTTTGTGAGCTCTGAGATCCTTGGAGGAGCTTCCCTCTTCACTTTATTTACTAATAAATACTCTAACTTTATCCATTGCCTTTATAATTGGCACTTTGATTAACCATGCTACGTTTCTTCGGACAGCAGCTGTCTTTGACGCTAGGCTGTAGATTGTGATGACCTCTGGATCCTGCAAATTTGCTCTTCTCCCACAGTTGAGAGCTACAGAGAACCTGCACAAAAATAGTTGTCAACTTCAGAAATAATTAAATCAGCTGTGTGGACTTTGACTGCATGGTCAAATTCCTTCTTAGCTAAAACTCCAAATAGTCTTCACTCTTCATCTTTGGATTATACATATGCAGATTCAAACAAATGCTGACCAGAATACATTTTAAAGATTTATAATAAGCTTGTACAGGTGTTCTTTCTTTTTTTAAAATTTAATTTTATTTTATTTGTGAACATACTGTACAGAGGGGTTACAATTACATGGGCAGGATAATACATACATTTCTTACCAAGCATTGCAGCCTCCTCCTTTGTTTACCCTTCACATCCCTTCCCAGCCTCCCCCCTACCCCCCAATTCCAATCCTTCTCCTTCCCCCCCCCTCGCGCACCGACGTTGTAAAGCTCGTTTTGGACATGATAACTTGTACTTCTCATTGTTGCAACAAGTCCACCTGTATCCTTAAACAACTGGTTTTTCCCCATCTCCTCCACAAGTTATACTGACATCAAATATAGTGAAAGCAGGGGTTATACTGTGGGGGAGGGACATACAAAGCAACAAAGAGATAATCTTATAAATGCATTAGAAACACATGCATGAAAGAAAAAACATTAAAATACATATCTAAGGGTTCATTTTCCTGACATCACATTATCTAACTTTTCCGCTTGACTCATACATATACTAGATATTGCAAATAAGGGAAACCATGGAAAAAATTATATTAAGTGAAGTAAGCCAGGCCCAAAGAAACATAGGTGTTCTTTCTTACAATGACAATTCATTATAATTCAGTATAACAACTATACCTAGCATTTCTATTGTGTTATGTCCTGTAAGTAATCTAGAAATGACTTACAAAGAGTGATAGGTTAGATGCAAATGCTATGATGTTTCATGTAAGGGATTTGGGGTTTAGTTTCCTATTCTATTTTAAAAATGAGAATGCTTGCTTTCCTTAGGCTTTATAAAGAAAAAGTAAGATAATATCTGTGTTTAGACAAAGATGAAAGTTTTAAACTTAGCCTACATTACTGTTCAAGTTCACATTAATATTATGGAGGAACTATGTTTTTTTTTAATTTTTGATGGTACTGAGGTCTGATATCAGGACTTCATGCTTGCTCTTTTGACTGGTGTTCCCTCACTTGAAACATACCTCCAACCTTGCTTTGTGCTGGTTATTTTGATATCATCTCACATTTCCTACTTGGGCAAACCTTGAATTGTGAAATCATCACCCTGAAATCCATTAGCTAAGATTACAGGCATGAGTTAATGGTGCCTGGCAGGAAAACATAATTTTTACATAATTTATAAATGGAGAATTTGAACACTGAAAATAAAATGTAAAATATTTTAGAGCAGCTTGCTCACTGGAAGGCTATAAGAAGTGGCAAGTTGGCTATTTTGCTTCTATCTGAATCTTCTTTCACCTGTTAGTAAAATGTTCAAGATTGGGTCACCCATGACTCACATCTGTAATCTTGGCTTTTCAGGATGTTGAGATCGGAGCATCAAGGTTTGAAGATAGCCCAGGCAGGAAACATCTGAGAGATTCTTATCTCCAATTGATTACAAAAACCATAGAGCTGTGGATCAAGTGGTAGAGTACTAAACATAAGAGCTCAGAAACAGTGTCCAGGCACCAATTTCAAGTCCCAGTATGAGCACTAAATAATTAATTAATTAAATAAGTTTATAAAGTTCTATTTGCTTACCTACTTGTTTGCTTGCAGTGTGCATGAAGTGTAGTATCAGAAATGTTAAGTTGAGAAAATGGTTTTATACAGCTTTCCCTGCCTTCAGTCTTACAATTGCCACTTTTGTTCAGAGTGAGGTTAGCACCATTTTTCACCCCTCCCCTCATTATAGTGATTGTTTCCTATAATTGCTATTGTGTTAGATTTCTGCTCTCAACTTCTCTACAGGATCCTCAAAGACCCTTGTTTGTTTAGTGTCTCCATTGTTTTACCACACCATTGTATTATATAACTGCAGTGTACAGTTATTTTCAGAGTACCTTTCATTTTTTAGCAGCTTATTATTTGAAATTTACCTGGTATAATTATAGCTCAAATGATTGAGTGCTTGTCTTGCAAATGTGAGGCCTTGAGTTCAATACACTACACACACACACACACACACACACACACACACACACACAAATCTCTATACCTTTTTATAGGTCAAATGTTCATTTCTTTTTAATGAAAAATAAATATCATATTATGTGGATTTTCCATAACTTGTTATTTATTCATCTATGGAAGTATATCATGGTGACTGATATTTTATTTTGGTGAGTGTGAATGAAAATGCTCTAACATTCATGCAGACTTCTCTATGGATGTGGATGTATTTGCAAATCAGTTGGATAAATACTTAAGAACTAGCTGGCTAGATCATATGAAAAGATCATGTTTAAATTTCCAAGAAATTTACAAGCTACCTTCTATAGTATTGATTTCTATAAGGAAAAAAAAGAAAACAAAAAGAAAAAGAAAAAAAACGAAAGAGATTTTATTGTTGATGTCATTTGATGTTGTCAGGTTTGGACTTATAGTCTTTCTAATATGTGTGTATAAATATGCTATTGTTTCATTTGGAAATGGCTATGAAAAGTGATTTGAGCATATATTTTATTTCTTTAAGTGTCAATCCCAGGGCTTGAACTCAGGGCCCAGGTACTGTTTCTGAGCTTTTGTGTGCAAGGCTAGCACTCTACCACTTGAGCCACAGCTCAATTTCTGTCTTTTTTAGTGTTTAATTGGAGATTAAAGGGACTTTCTCATGGACTGGCTTCAAACCATGATTCTCAAATCTCAGCCTCCTGAGTAGCTAGGCTTACAAGAGTGAGCCTCCAGCAAATGGACGATTGAGCATATTTGTATATGAACGTTTATGATCTTTCTATATGAATATTTATGATCATTTTAATATTTGTTTATTATTTTCCTATGTTAAATTCTAATCTGGAATATTTTGTATATGTATATTTCTGTTATCAGATATGTGTTTAGGGAATATACTGTTTTATGGTTGTCTTATGAATGTCCTGTTTTACACTGAGTACAGGTGCTTAATTTTATAAAATCCAATGTGTCAAATTTTCTTTCTGGATTATGTTTTTTATGTTGTATCTAAAAATATAATCAAACCCAAGGTCATGAAGATTTTCTAATTTGTTTTCTTCTAGAAATTTTATATTCCTTTATTTTCTATTTAAGTGTAAATAAATCTTATTCAAACAATTGAATATTAATATTTTAAAAATGAAACTATATACAAACTTTACAACTGATCCTTATAGGAAAAAATGTGAGTATATTCTCATTTAAAATATATTCATTGGTTTGAGCAATATTTATTTTTGAAAATTTTTTTCTCTTTGGTCAATTGACTTTGTATCCATCTTTTTGGGGGGCCCTGTAATCTTTCACCTGAATCTATGCATATATTCTCTTGTAATATACTACTGACCTAATTACCACAGTTCTTGGTAAGTCCTACATTCATGTGTTATGAGGACTCTGGCTTCATTTTTGTTTTTGTTTTATATATTAAATATTCCAAATGTTTAATTTTTTAATATAAACTGATCTCAGGTCTTGAGTGCTGTCCCTGAGCTCTTTTGCTCAAGGCTAGCTCTAGTACTTGAGCCACAGCTACACACCTGACTTTTTTGTGGTTAATTGGAGATAAGAATCTCTTGGGCTTCCTGCCTGGGTTGTCTTTGAACTATGAACCTCAGATTTCAGCCTCAGTCAATTTTTTCAGTTATACAATATTTTTTGCCTTGTATGTTGTGATTTGATCATTTCCATCAGGATTTGGATTTTGTGATTTTATACTTCATGTTTAGCACATATTTGATTAGATTTACATACATACTTCTTTTGATTTGAATACTGTAAGGTTTTTCTTAATTTTAGATTTGATCTGTTGTTGGCATAGAAGAAAACAATTGACATTTATATATACTGCAACCTTACTACTTGTTTTATTTTTCAAAAACTTCCTTTATTCCTTTTCAATCTCATTTTATGGATTTTCTTTTTTTATTTTTTTTATTGTGAAAATAAACCCTGTACAGACAGGTTACAATTACATGGGCAAGATAATGAGTACATTTCTTATCAAGCATTAGCCTCCTCCTTCGTTTCCCCTTCCCATCCCTTTCCATCTTCCTCACCCCCAACCCTTATCCCCTCTCCCCCCCCACCAAAGTTGTAAAGTTCGTTTTCGACACAACGACTTGTACATTCCAAATAGACACAACATCATTTCTCCCTTTCCAATTGGTTTAGTCTTTCTTTCTTTTTCTGTCTCATTAAATCAACTAGAGTTTCAGTACTCTGCTGAGGAGAAGTAGAAAACTCAGGGTTTATAAACTCAGGGTCTAGTGACCCTCACCATTAGTTGTAGTAGTAGCTGTTGGTTTTGGTAAATCTTTACTAAAGTGAGGAGACAGTCTTGTATTCATTATTGCTCCAAATTTTTATCATTAATATTTTTTCAAAAACTTCTCTTATTAATGATTTTTTCCTAATTTCTTTCTTTTCCAATTAAAATTATCAATCAGTCTTTTCAGGTATAAGTGTAATTCCTTACTCCAAATACATCTGTAGTTCAATTAATCAAGTGATTGATTAATTTAGTTCCCTTATCCATACCACTGCTTAGTTTATGAGGACAGGCAAATGTTGGACCTTTGGAAGAACACCATATGGATAAAAATGGCTCTATCAATATTTCTTATTGTTACTATTCTGATTTCAAACATTGTCATTGTGTATATTTAATTCATTCAGAACTTGGTACATCTTGATGGGCAGTTAACTCTGATATGGACTTCTATTATCAAGACAGTTACATATAAACTCAGGAACAGAATATATAGTACTAAGGGATGGTAGAGTACTCAAGACAAATTTCTTTCTTCACAAGTTTGCCTAGGTTTCTTTCCAGAGAGACTCTCCAGCCCTAATTCTGTAGCTTTGTTGGGGAGCAAAATCTAAGAGTTGTGGTAGATTCCTGTGATGAGACTATCTTAGCACATAAGAGAATTTGACATTGATCTCCAACCACAATGGAGTGTGATGCTTTGTCTTAGACTGAAACTGCCCTCCGTTCTAAGGAGACACATCTCATTTATCTCCAGGGTCCTGACCAATTTCTGGGACAGCAAGTGGCTATTAGTACAAGACAGGCCAAAGAAATGAGTGAAAGGCTTGACACAAACTGATCCAATACATTTCAAATAAAACAAATATAACACAAATTATAGCCCTCACATTCATGTAACTTGCATTCATGTTTTGTTATTTCTTGTCTTTGTGTATTTGTAGTTGTTTGTTCATGTTGTGCCTTTGAATGGACTCTTGAATTCAATATATTCCAGAACCATCTTTTCCAGGCTTAAAATACATTGAGCAAAACAAGGATACAGGAAAAAAATGTAAGGATGAATTTGGATGGTGAATGTGGATGGAGCTTTTTATAAATTCTGTGGAAGCAAGTCATATTTTGGCAGAGTTAATTATTTTTAAACTATTTTAAATATATTTCAGAATTTTTTCTTCTATGCTCCAACTATAGTGGAACTAACATAATCCCCACGATTCAGGTTCTTCCTTTAGGGAAGTACAGTATTTTATATGGAAGGAAAAAGAGGAATTAATTTCTGAAGGAAAGCTGCCATGTGCAGCCTAGCTGATATGTGTCCTGGAATCTTCACCCTCTGGTATACTTGGAGAACACTCCTTGTGGCAATTGTTGCTGTCACCCAGCAGAATAACCAACAGCAAGTCAGAGCAAAATGATTTTTGTCCATGACCAAGGAAACAAACAAATACATGAAATGGTGATTAACAACAGAATTATAAATTTTATCATTTTTTGCCAAAGTTTACGTCACCATATTAGTATAAAGCACATCTAACAATCTTTTTTTTTAATTTTATTTTATTTTATTTGTGAAGATACTGTACAGAGGAGTTACAATTACATGGGCAGGATAATGCGTACATTTCTTTTTTTTTATTTTATTTGTGAAAATACTGTACATAGGGGTTACAATTGCATGGGCAGGATAATGCGTACATTTCTTACCAAGCATTGCAGCCTCCTCCTTTGTTTACCCTTCACATCACTTCCCAGCCTCCCCCTCCCAATCTTTCTCCTTCCTCCCCTTCCCCCCCCCCCGGGCCCGCACCAAGGTTGTAAAGCTCGTTTTGGCCATGACAACTTGTACTTCTCATTGTTGCAACAGGTCCACCTGTATCCTTAAACAACTGGGTTTTCCCCATCTCCTCCACAAGTTATACTGACATCAAATATAGTGAAAGCAGGGGTTATACTGTGGGGGAGGGACATACAAAGCAACAAAGAGATAATCTTATAAATGCATTAGAAACACATGCATGAAAGAAAAAAACATTAAAATACACATCTAACGGTTCATTTTCCTGACATCACATTATCTGACCTTTTCCGCTTGACTCATAGAATACTAGATATTACAAATAAGGGAAACCATGGGACCTATGTTTCTTTGGGCCTGGCTTACTTCACTTAATATAATTTTTTCCAAGTTTTTCCATTTCCTAACAAATGGGGCAATGTCATTCTTTCTGATGGAGGCATAGAATTCCATTGTGTATATATACCACATTTTCTTGATCCATTCATCTACTGAGGGGCATCTGGGTTGGTTCCATATCTTAGCTATGGTAAATAATGCTGCAATAAACATAGTTGTGCTGGTAGCTTTAGTGTGGTCTTGTTTGTAAACATTTGGGTAAATGCCCAAAAGTGGGATTGCTGGGTCATAGGGGAGTTCTATGTGAAGTCTTTTGAGGAACCTCCATACTGCTTTCCAAAGTGGTTGAACAAGTTTACATTCCCACCAACAATGAAGTAAGGTTCCTTTCTGTCCACATCCTCTCCAGCATCTGTTGTTGTTAGAGTTCTTGATTTTTGCCGTTCTAACTGGAGTGAGGTGATATCTCAATGTTGTTTTGATTTGCATTTCTTTTATGGCTAGGGATGTTCAACATTTCTTCATGTGTCTATTGGCCATCCTTCTTTCTTCTTCAGAGAAGTTTCTCGTTAAGTCTTTAGCCCACTTATTTATTGGGCAGTTGTTTCTTTGAGGATTTGTTGTTGGGGGGTTTAATTTTTTCTAACAATCTTTTGATACTCTAATCTTCCAAACATATAATTTAGTAAGTTGTTTCAAAATATTCTTCCAAAACTATTGAAAAAATGGTACAGAAAGGGAATTAAAGTTTCTTATTTTACTTACACTAGATTTCCCTATCAGTAATTTTTGTGCCAGTTCTGGGGCTTGAATTCAGACTCTGGGTGTTGTCTGCTCAAGACTGATACTCTACCATTTGAGCAACATGTCTACTTCCAGCATTTAGTGGTTTACTGGAAATAAGAGTTCTCCTGAACTTTCTTACCCAGGCTGGCTTCAAACTGTGATCCTTCAGATCTCAGCTATCTGAATAGCTAGGATTACAGACATGAGGTACCTGTGCCCACCTATCAATCAGCATTTTACTGCTTTAAGGTCATGTCTAACCTTAAAATATCTAATGTTTAATTAAGAACTTCAAATATTAATTTTCCTACAATATTCATAATTGACATTTTTATTTTTTGATAAATGGACATTAAGTTAATATTCTGAAGGGGTTAAGTGTAGATGAAGAAGTAATCTACTTGCCTAAATTCAGGAAATTATTCTGTCATTAGTAGCTGTATTCCCTGAGCCCAATGTAATTTCTTCCAGTGTGGCCTTAGAACTTATGACAGCTGCCTTACAGGATTGTTGTCATCATTAAGGAAAAAATGCATCAGAATGTTAAGAACAAAGTCTTCTACATAGCATTTTTCAAAGATGAAAACCAATTTTACATTTTACCATTTTTTCCTATTCCATATGTCCCCAATTTTTTTCTCTTAAGAACTTTAGGAAAGCAAAAAAAGAAACAAATTCTCACCTTGCTCATTTCTTTAGTTTTTTGTTCTTAATTCTTTGTTGGAATTAATTTTCTTTCCAGGACAAATTAAAATCTGTTTAGTTACCCATCTTCCAGAGGATTTCATTTTGAAGAAACTGAAACCTCAAATACAACAGCCATTGTTCCAAATGTGATAAGTCAGTAGAAAGGGTATTTTCAGAGGGAAGTCGGTTAGGATTTCCTTTTAGGGAGTAAAACAACAATAACAATAAAGGTGCCAATTTGTTTTCAATTGTTATAGAGATAAAAACAACATATGTCTCAGACTATCTGAAAAACTCTAGTTCTATGAAATTAGACAAGGGCACCAGCATGGGCATCTTCCAAAATAATTCAAGGCATTATCAATGCACCCCAGGTTTTATAAACTACTTTCTTTTGGTTCTTACCAGTCATTTAGTAGCAAAGAATTGCTTGATCATGATTTTATTTTGTGATATATGAAGCAGTTTGAAGGAGCCATGTGAAGATCTGTACTCATATTTCACAGAATATACATTAAAAATTCTTTAACAAAAATAAGAAAAAGATTAGATGTCATGAAATATTTTACAGTATATTCTCATTCACTCTTACTGAGTGGTAAATCTGAAAACATGCTCATTTTTGTCTTCAATTAAATCTGCTTAACCAAGAAAAAGTGAGAGAATATTATATTTACAAATATTGATAAGAGGTATATTCAGAAATGAACCTCCAAACTATTTGTCTATAACTACACAAAGCTAGACATAATGCCCAAACACATGGCATGTTGTTAATATGTGAAGACAGATTAGAAATTTTGTGTTTAGTTTGATAGTAAAAGAGCATATGGAAACAAAGAAGGAAAAAAAGGTTTGCTTTACCTTGTCAGTCAATCCATGTGGGTGGGTGTATTTGGTTGCATGCTCATGCGTGTGCACGCCCATTTACCTGCATACGCTCGCACACATATACAACCTCCTCCTGGGTGTGCATGTTCCCAGAAAGACAAAAAGCCTGCCTCTACCTAATTGTTATTTAATGAACATTTCTGGAATGTACTGTGATGGTTATTGAAAATATGTTTCACATTTCTCTGAGCACCAACTTCCTGCTCTGAGCCATGCAGAGGGACAGAACAGTACAGCCTATCTTCTTTGTTGGCACACATTCTACAGCCAAAAAGCTGATAAATATACTAAGGCTGGGGAAAGGGAAAGGAAAATGGGAACTAGTTTTGGACAGAAATTAGTATTATCCAATGACCCATGATCTGTTTCAGTCATCTTCAGCCCTTTTATTAAAAAATAATTTAGCAGAGTTTTAGATAAAAGAAAGGTGCCATGAGTAGAAATGTGTAAAGATAGAAGTATAAAAAAAGGAGGAGAGGACCTGGAACTATCTTGCAGTAAAATGTTTTCAACAATAAGGTACTTGTGGAAAACTTTTATGGACATAAGAATGAGATTAGTGAATGAAAGGCACAAAGAAAAACAAAAAGGAAGTTAATGGAGGCCAATATATGCAAGAAAGACCTGTGGAAAAAATCTGATACACCATGAAGAACAGTGCTGGTTTTTCTTCTCATGTCAAAAGCAGATTTTAGAAGCAACATGTGGTGTGTGTGTGTGTGTGTGTGTGTGTGTGTGTGTGTGTGTGTGTGTACTTATGTATATATATGAAGACCTATTTAGAATGTTTCTGAGATTTTAGAACTTTCCTGAAGGGTCAGCTAATTTCACCTGTTTGTCTCAGCTAAGACTCAGCATAGACTGCTAAAATAAATATATTCAAGGCATCGTAAAGCCACTTTACATGATCCTCAAGTCTTTATGTTATGATGATGATGATGATGATTATGATGATGCAGTTGTATAAAAGTGTTAAAATCCCATCAATCAGGTTATTTGTACCATGCTTCCTGGTTATCATTATGCCTTCTTTTGTCAAATTTTTTTATTAATTGAAAAATGCTCTTCATTGTTATATGTGATATTTTCTTCCTTTGCTTTCCTGTTATTCAGTCATACTAAACCAAAAAAGGTATATTTAACATGAATTATAGGCATGCTCTTCAGGAAAATAGTTTGCACTTTCTGGACAGGTTATAACAGATTCACATTTAAATGAATAATTTATCTTTCTGTCTTTTCATACCAATAACCTTGGCTTTGTTTTATTTTTTATTTTATTTTATTGTGAAAATACTGTACAGAGGGGTTACAATTACATGGGCAAGATAATGAGTACATTTCTTATCAAGCATTGTAGCCTCCTCCTTTGTTTCCCCTCCCCATAACATCCTCTTCCCTACCCCCCACCTAATCTCCTCCCCCCCTCACCAAAGTTGTAAAATTTGTTTTCGACATAACGACTTCTACATCTCATTGTTGCAATGGGTCCACCTGTATCCCTATTTAAACAATTTGTTTTTTCCCTTCCCTTCCACAAATTATACTGACATCAAATACAATGAACACAGGGGTTATACCATGGGGGAGGGACATACAAAGAAACAAAGAAATAATCTTATAAATGTGTTAGAAACAATCGCATGAAAGAAAAAAACATTTGAATACATATCTTAGGGTTAATTTCCCTGACATCAACTTATCTGATAGACCATATTTTAGACCACAAAGCAAACTTGTCCAAATTCAGAAACATTGAAGTTATACCTTGCATTTTCTCAGACCACAAGGGAATAAAATTAGAACTCAACACCAAAAACCACCAAAGAAAGTCCTGTAACAAACACATGGAGGCTGAACAACACACTGCTGAATCATGAGTTGGTCATGGAAGAGATTAGAAAGGAAATTCAAATGTTCATGATATTCAACAAAAATGAACACACAAACTACCAGCTCCTCTGGGACACAGCAAAAGCAGTACTCAGAGGCAAGTTTATAGCTCTGAGCTCCTACATCAACAAATTGGAGAGATCTGAAACCAACAATTTAATGAGACATATGAGCCTCCTTGAAAAAGAGCAGCAAGGGGCTGGGATGTAGCTCAGTGGCAAAGCGCTTGCCTAGCAAGCGCAACGTCCTGGGTTCGATCCCCAGTACCAAAAAAGAAAAGACAAAAAAAACACAGTTAAAAAAAAACCTAAACAAAAGAAAAAGAGCAGCAAGATAAACCTCAATCCAGTAGATGGAAAGAGTACATTTCTATCAAACATTGTAGCCTCCTCCTTTGTTTCCCCTTCCCATCCCTTCCCATCCTTCCCCTCCCACCGAATCCTCTTCCCATTCCCCCCCACCAAAATTGTAATGTTTTTCAACATAACGACTTGTACATCTCATTGTTGCAATGGGTCCACCTGTATCCCTGTTTTAACGATTTGTTTTTTCCCTTCCCCTCCACAAATTATACCAACATCATATACAGTGAAGGCCGGGGTTATATCGTGGGGGAGGGACACACAAAGCAACAAAGAAATAATCTTATAAATATGTTGGAAACAATTTCATGAAAGAAAAAAATTTGAATACATGTCTTAGGGTTCATTTCCCTAACATCAACGTATCTGTCTTAGGGTTCATTTCCCTAACATCAACTTATCTGATCTTTTCTGCTTGACTCAGATATATATTAGTTATTGCAAATAAGGGAAACCATGGGACGTCTTTGTTTTAAATAAAAGCATCAAAAGTACTTTTACAATAAGAGCTCAATCTAAGTGACTTTTGCCTTACTTATTCCATTGAAATGAAGTCATTTTGAGTCAGAAGGACTTCTTGATGGTTAGTGTTAAGTTATTGCAGAAAGCACCAAGAAGCAAATTCTCTGAAACTCACTCAGGAGATGGAGTGTTTGTCCAAGCCTGGGTGCTAGAAGCTAAGCATTACCTCAGTGATGGAGGATGCTCAGTATATGGAATGTAACAGTTCCATGTTAGTTGAAAGTCAGGATGCAAGAACTGGATATGCTCGGTGGATTCATCCATCAATACACTTCCAACTTGGGCCCAGAAGAACCATTGAGGATTCTAGTATTGAAAAACACTGGCCAGCCTCCAAAATACCCATCCTCTTTGGTGAACAGGGGCCCAACTCTGTGGCCCACAGGTTTTAAGAAATGTTGCTATCTGCAAATACAATTAATGGAAAGAAGAATTTTCTCTTGATTGCCTTAATAAATTGTATATATTATTGTATATAGGTAAGGTATGTGATGGCATGCAAGCTATGTGCATGTTAAAATGGTTTCTGTAGTGAAACCAAGGGGCACGTCCATCATTCATATACATACCCATATACATACCCATCCCCCACTCTATGGCAAGTACAGCTTTAAGTTTATCATTTAGTAAAAGCTGAGTACTGTACACTAATATGAGCTATAATCTTCACCTGATGATCAGATCTTTAGATTTATCCATCCTATATTTCTACTACTCTGTATCCTTTCAGCCATATAGTCTTACCACTAATCCCCTTGGTAATTATTGTTCTCATTCCACTCTGTCTATATTGGATCTGGTTTTATTGATTATTGTTAGATTTCTCATAGTATGACATCATGCCATATTTTCTATTTTGTGTCTGACTTATTTCACCTAACATAATGACCTCTTGGATCCTCCATCTGATGGAAATAGGCAGAATCTCCTTCTTTTTAAAGGCTGAGTAGCATCGCATTGTGTAACTATTCCAGGTTGTCCACTCTATTGACCTGATTAAAGCTACTTAGGCTGATTCTCTAGCTGGCTATAAAAAATAATACAACAATGAATATGGAAGGTAAACCTCTTTACTAAGTGGTAATTTAATTCCCCTGTGTTTTCAGTTTGAAAATTGTCAGGTCATATGGTAATTCTATTATTAATTTTCTCAAGAATATGAATATGGTTGTCCATAATCACTCTGTTCTTAATGTTTTTTGTACCTTCTAAATTTTGTGTGAAAGAAAGGAAGCACCAGTCACTCACACCTGTAATCCTAGCTACTCAGGAGGTTGATATCTATAAATCGCTGTTGTAAGTTAGCTCAAATAGGAAACTTTGTGACACTCTTATCTCCAACTAACCATGAAAAAGCCATCAGAGGAATTAAGTGGTAGAGAGTGGCTTAAGTGGTAGAGAACTAGTCTTGAGCAAAAACAAAACAAAATGAAACAAATCTCAAGGATAGTACCTGGACGATTGCAATCCCCAGGAGCATCACCAGTAAGTAATTAAGTAAATAAATAAATAAACATGAAAAATGGAAAGGAAAAGATAAAAAGATAAAGATAAGAAGAATGAATGAAAGTAAGAGAAAGAAAAATGAAAGCGGAAGCTTATCACAAGGGGTGCATCACATTTACCATATAAGCACAATAAATGTCTGTTATATACAAAACCAGTAGATGTGGCTTGTTCATTTAGATATGGCCTTTTGAAAGTATTAGTGATTTACACCCATTTTCCAACATCATGCTGTTTCTTCTGCAGAACACTTCCTCTTCTTTCATAATCTATGATCATCCACAAAATGATCAACCACTATAATTTTATGAATCACCTTGGGTCAGATAACATATTTCAGTAAATGATTACATTTCTTTCCATATATTTTTATTGCAAAAATACTGTACGGAGGGTTTACAGTTACATGAGTAGGGTAATAAGTACATTTCCTATCTAACATTGTCACTTCCTCCTTTGTTTTTCCCTCCCCACTTTCCCAATTCCTCCTTCCCCCACCCCTTAGAAATTGTGAAGTTGGTTTTCAACATAGCGTCTTGTACATCTCTTTGTTACAATGTTCAACCTGTATTCTTATTTAAGCATTTCTTATATCTCTTCCCCTCCCCAAATTCTAACAATGTATATACAAGATTCAGGATACCAGAATCAGATAGAGTGAAAACAGGGGTTATACCATGGGGGAAGAACATACAAAAGAAACAAAATATCACATAGTGCATTATATAAGTACATTAAATACATTAGCAAGAATGAAAAAACCACTTGTGTCCCTGTCAGGGTTCATTTCACTTAACATCATCTTATATGGTCATATGTACATATGTCTTGACCTTTTTTGCTTGTCCCAGACATCCAGACATGTACTAGTTATTGCAAATAAGGGAAACCATGGAACCTGTGTGTCTTTGGGCCTGGCTTACTTCACTTAATATAATTTTCTCAAAGTCTTTCTATTTCCTAACAAATGGGGCAATGTCATTCTTTCTGATGAAAGCATAGAAGTCCAATTTATATATACATCACATTTTCTTGATCCATCTGAGGGGCATCTGGGTTGATTCCATATCGTAGCTATGGTAAATAATGCTGCAATAAATATAGCTGTGCTGGTAGCTTTAATATGGTCTTGTTTGTGATCATTCAGGTAAATGCCCAAAAGTGGGATTGCTCAGTCATAGGGGAGCTCTATGTGCAGTCTTTTGGGGACCCTCCATACTGCTTTCCAAAGTGGTTGAACAAGTTTATACTCACACCAACAATACAGTAGGGTTCCCTTTTGGCCACATTCCCTCCAGCATCTGTTGTTACTAGATTTCTTGATTATAGCCATTCTAACTGGGGTGAGGTGGTATCTCAATAAGCAGACACACTGAAAACATTATATGAAGGAATATGAGAAACTCTAGGGCTCCTTGGCAAGGCCAAAATTTTCTTTGTAGAGACCAAGAAACATAACAAATCAAATGGTTGGACAAATGGGATTGCATGAAACTGTAGAGCTTCTGCATGGCAATGGACAGAACTAGGAAGATCAATAGAAAGCCCACGGATTGGGAGAAGATCTTCGCTAGCCATACAATGGACATGGGTCTCATATCTAAAATATAATTAGAACTCCAAAAATTAAATTCCCCAACAACAAATCCTCAAAGAAACAACTGCCCAATAAATAAGTTGACTAAAGACTTAAAGAGAAACTTCTCTGAAGAGGAAATAAGAATGGCCATTAGACACATGAAGAAATGCTCAACCTCCCTAGCCATAAAAGAAATGCAAATCAAAAGGTTACATTTGACTGATTTTTCTTGACCCTTTGCATGATGAAATTTGAAGTTTTGAGTAGCCAAGAAGAAAACTGGTTTTAAACTTGTATTTCTGTAAAATTATTTCTGTAAAATAACTGCAAGTTATCTTTTATAAGAGTTTATTTAAAATGATAGAAAAAATAAACAGAAAACCTGAAATGAAATGTTACTTTAGAGAGCCTTCGGTTTTCTTAATCTTAAATTGTTTAGCAGGAATGATTGAAATGTTATTTTGATGCTATCAACATATTTGGATTGTTTATATTTTTAAGTTAAAATGTTAATGTTAAGTTATTTGGGTTTGAAAGCTTCAACATTTTTAGTACTCAAGCCATTTAAATATGGTCAAATAATATTTGCAATATTTCCTTAGATTTACTAGCTTTATCTCTTTTACATTTAGTCTCTGGATATTTATCTCATTAAAAAAATTAGGAATCTACACGTGGAATTCCTTTTAATCCAGCCCATTGAGAAGAGATTGAAATTCCACCAGTGTGTTCCTTAGGGTTTATTTTACAAAATAAGTGGAATTCTCTAGTAATCTTCAGAGTGTTTCTCTATACTGTTAATCAGCTAAACATAACCATCAATTATAAATGCAAATTTTCAGGGTTAAATTGAGTGTTCAGATGCTTTAATGTAGCTTTTATTGGCTGTACATTGCCAAGTCAACACAACACAAAATAAAGTGTTGGGTCAATATTTATTTTTGAATTGGTGCTCTACTGAGAGCTAATAGAGGGGTAATTCAGGTTAAGGAAGAGGAAATAGGGTCTCACAAATGCAATAAAAAGTGGGTTTTTTAATTTGTGTGTTTTTGCATGAATTATCTGGATTCTATCAACTGTGTAGACGTCTGTCTAGGAGCAGGAGCTGGAGAGTTTATTCAAATGCTGACATTTGCAGAATACTCACATGAAGAGGGGCCAGAAATTAGGAAAACAAATTTTCCCTTTGTAACAAAGAGAAAGAAACAATTGAAGATATTTTATATTATATTTATATAGATTAATTGTTTACTATATTTTTAGTGGGAGCCTAAGGAATTATCCACTTGCTATTTAAATTTTATGTGGTAAAATAGGCAGGCTTAGTCAGACAGCCTAATCCACACCCCTTTTTTTATGTCAACATCTCCAGAATAAGAATCATTTGTAAGCTTTACTAGCAGTACACCATAGTGACAGCCTTCCGAACAAGGAGAAATAATTTATTAGCTCACAATGTTTTCTTAGCTTCCCCCACCCCACCCTGAGGTGGTGTATAGGTTGTGCAATGAATAAATTAAGTATATCCTCTGCCTTGTGCTTGGCATAAATCATTACTTTTCCAGGACCAAAGGGTGAGTGACTATTTGCAAGACTATTTTTGAGTTAAATTTTCTTTGTAATCAAGTAGAGTGGGAAATTCACTTAATTACTTTTTCCAGCAAAATATTTATTTGCAAGGGTTATGTTATGATGAAAATCATACTTTCTTTTGTGGAAAAACATCCCCTAAATGTGAAAAGAGCAAGAGGCTTAACCCATGAGAAATCAGATAAGACTACTGAATTTTAACTTAACACAAAGGTATCTTTACTTTGGCTCTAATTATAGCTTGAACATAAAACAAAAGATATCTATAATGTTATTTTGTTATAGTTGTTGAAATAAATAATATCATATATAAATGCATATAAAACATATTTTGTTTATAATATGCTGTTATATGTATTCCCTCAGAGGCAGCCTATTATTGAAGAATATATTTTAAGGTGGAATCTTTGAGTAAATAACTGAAGAATAGACAGTTAAAACACTAATCAATAATGAATATTTGTACATTGCATTTTAGAGCCATTTTATATATTAATAAGCAAATGACAAAATCCTCACTTCAGCAGAGATTTTAGAAATAATAAATATCTTTGTGTACTATCTGGATATAAGATTTTCTAAGCAAGGTGGAATAGGTGAACATTGCTCTACCTGGTTGCTTGTTTAGAAAGTCTAGAATTAACTAACTTTAGATGAAAAGTAGAATACAGTGATTCTCTTTGCAATTCACCAACTAGAATGTTTAACTAAAGATTAATAAATGTTAAAGATTATTAAAAAATAAAATACAAATTTCAATGACATGCCACCAAGAAAAATTACGTTGAAGATGAATATGGGATTGGAATATAATATATTATATTATATAATATATATTATATGCAATATATAGTATATATACATCCAGGGAGGAGCTACCTATACATCCAGTATAAACATGATTATAAAAGTTTTCTAAGTTTTCATGGATGTGCAGAAAAATAAAGGTAGAAGATGATGGAAAAGACTTTGTCCTTATTGCTTAGATTTTTTAATCATTGTAACTTCTTTCCTGCTTTATTTCTTAGTAGGACTGTGCAATAAAAACAAGGTGTGTACCAGGCACTGGTGGCTCAGCTCTGTAATCCAAGCTACTCAGGAGGCTGAGATCTGTAGGATTGTGATTTGATCCAGGCTAAGCACTCAAGAGGGAGACACAGAAAGGCACTGAATTCCAGGCCAGGCCAATGTGGACTAAATAGAGAAATCTTAAAAAAAATAAATGTTTATCTGTAGTTTTTGTTCACTCTGAACAATTTATATTTCATTCCTTTTCATATATATTTCCATTATTTTGCTTTCTGAATTTTCAATCTGAGTATTTCCTTTCTTTTTCATTTTATGTAACTTTGCAGACAGTATCTTGTAATTAGTTTGTATATTCCACTCCTATATTTATGTCTACCATAATAGAAGAAACAATATTATCTTATTTTCAATGTCTTGGAGAATCAAGATGTTACAAGAAGAAGTTGTGCCCTAGTGAGTATGTTTGTATTTGTTTGAGTCCTCTCCTTCTTGTTTTAGTTCACGTTTATTTTCCTCTTTTTCATTACCATTATTAATGAAACTAAATAATGGATTTTCTCATTTCACACGTGGATATTAATAAACCTAAGAATATGAGCAGAGGCCTTCATAGAAAAATAATTTATAGAGACAAAATTCAAAAATATAACCTTGATCAGATGTTAAGATACACTTTTGTGAAAAATTCAGAGAAAAATATAATCTTGAAGAATAACATGGCCAGAAGTGACTTAAGTATTAAAAAATATGTTAGTACTTGATTTCATGTATTTGTCAACTAATGATACAGATATAACTTCACAGAAATGTTGTAGGAAAGTGTGAGATTGCTTCAAGAGCATCTTGAAGTACAGTACATTAAGCTTACTACAGAACCAAAGTGATTTAACTATATTAATTATTTTGTTGTTTGTGTTGTCATGGAGTATAGGAGCAGCTGAATTTCTGGAAAGCTTGTGATTTTTTATTTTTATTTATTTTTTTATATTTTGTCAGTTGTGGGACTTGAACTCTGGGCCGGGGCATTGACCTTCAGCTCTTCAGCTCAAGGCTAGTGCTCTACCACTTCAGCCACAGTACCATTTCTGGTTTGGTTGTTTATTGCATATAAGAGTTTCATGGACTTTTCTGCCCAGGCAAGCTTTGAACTGTGATCCTCAGATCTCAGCCTCCTGAGTAGCTAGGATTACAGGCATGAGCCACTGGCACCTGGCAAAGCTTGTGGTTTTTAAGCTATAACTTGAGTATATCTCTAAAAGTTCCCTGAAATGTTCCCAGGGGTCACATAGACACAAGGTGTGCTGAAAACAAGGAGCTACAGAAATAAACACAAGAGCCACTGACAGAAGTCTGTAACTGGATACATTAAAACTAGTGGTCACCTGCTTTCTGCCATAACCTAACCGGAATTTTCAGTTTGGCTATTTTCAAAAAAGAGTTTAAAGCCTTGTATGTTTGTTGTTTCTGGTCTTTTTGTCCTTTTTGAAGAAAAGATATGCTGTGTACTTAATAAATATTTATACATTGTAATAAATAATACAACATTCTTAAGATGAAGTCGGCTTCAGAAACAAGTACAAATAATTGACAAGACTACACATTTTTCTACCACCCCTCCTACTCCCATGACTATCAGGTTGGTTGGATTTAAATTTAAGAGGGTTTGGGTAGCTGGACCAAGAAGTCACATGAACACAAACACGTGAATTGGCCATGGTGTCCTGTCTCAACAGTAGATGTCTCAGTCTGACCTCTGCAGAGAACTACTAATCATAACTTCAGACTTTGGGTCAATTTTCTATGGTTCACATACATGCGAGGAATCATTTGAGCCCCCAATGCCTCCAGTTCCAGCAAATTTCCTGGTGACCCTCATCAGCCAGGGCAAGTCTGGCTTGATGTATATGTTCAATCCTGAAGAACACTATATGACATATAGTCACCAGTGCTCATGACGTATGAAGTAAACACGTAGTTGAACAAGTTTTTGGCAAAAATCAGTTTTTCAATGATGCTGTTGACATTGGTGGGATCCATTTCAAACCTCCATATCTAAATGGAAAGAATTATTTTCTCTAGTTAGAAACATTCTTCTTTATTGTAAAAAAAAAAAGAGTCAGAGAAAGTCTTATGTAAATAGAATCAGGAAGGAGGGCCCAATCAAGGACAATTTCAATGTCATCGAGCAGCTGAATATCTTCTCAGTTCTTTGTCCCAGGAGATCTACACCTGTCCAAGATATAAAGATGCTATGTTGTAAAACAAACTTTACAATTTAAGTGAGGGTGGGGGAGATAGGGGGAGTGTAGTTGTGGAGTTGGGAGGGAAGGGATGGTAGGGGAAAAACAAAGGAGGAGACAATAATGCTGGATAAGAAATGGACTCATTACCTTGCTCATGTAACTGTAACCCCTCCTCTGTACAGCATTTTCTCAATAAAATATTATTTTAAAAAAGAAATAAAAGAAGAAATGAAAATGAAAACTAAAATCGACTGGACAGTCTAAACCAATCCATTTTTACCAGATACAAGAATGACAGAGTCTTTGACCTTCTGAAATCACAGACCTCCAGTATTTGTATCCACCTAGGGAGAAGTTAGGTGATGTACCTTTAAAAAATGAAATCATAATTAGAGTTAAACTTCAATGAATTACTTGCATTTTACCCTAAAAAAGGAAATGAATAAGTCAAATCTTCCTTTTTATATTTTTCTTTTTTTTTTTTTGGTCGGTTGTGGGGCCTGAAAGCTGGGCCTGGGCACTGTCCCTCAGGTCTTCAGCTGAAGGCTAGCACTCTACCACTTGAGCGTCAGCCCCACTTCCGGCTTTTTCTGCTTATGTGGTGCTGAGGAATCGAACCCAGGGCCTCATGCATATAAGGCAAGTACTCCACCACTGAGCCACCTTCCCAGCCCCCCTTTTTATATTTTTATGTTTACTATTCACTCTTGTTATTTTTATTTAAATTATATTGTGAAGGTGTTATACAAAGAGGTTAGAGTTACATAAGTCAGGTAATGAGTACATTAATTTTTGAACAGTATCACCTCTTCCCTTATTTTCTCCCAGCTTTCTTCCTCCCGGCCCCCGACCCCGGAAGTGGGACAAACAATGAACCAGCAGTGACACTCACTAGACACTATGTTGGAAATCCTTTCCTTGTGACTGAATTTTTAGCTCTCTTTTGGGTAAGAGCAGAAGATGAATGTAGAAATTGGTACATCAAGTCTGGAGAGTGGGCAGGCAGCCCCGTCGCATTTTTTTTTTTTTTTGGTGATGGGGGGCTGAACTCTGGATCTGGGCACTGTCCCTCAGCTCTCCAGGTCAAGGCTAGAGCCCTACCATTTGAGCCACAGCACCACTTCCGGCTTTTCTCTGCTTATGTGGTGCTGAAGAATCGAACCCAGGGCCTCATGCATGAGACATAACCACTCTACCACTGAGTCAACTTCCCAGCCCAGCCATCGCATATTTTAAGAATACTTTATTTCATTCTTCACATGGAGGCCTTTAAATAATTTGAAATAATTGGTTTCCTTGTGCTTATATATAATTTGAATATCTTATTAAACAGTAAAAATTCAATATTATGACTACACATCATACCAAAAAGGACATTTTCAAAAATTGTGGACCTATATGACATTTTCAGGGTGCTAACATACTTTCAGCAATTCTCCTTGATTTTGAAATAAACTGTACAATTTTATCAGTGGATCATGATATAAAGAAAGAAAAAGATGTACAATAATCATGAAACCACAACATAAACACTGGGTTTTGAAAAAAGTAACAACTTAATGCCAAATGAGAGATTGGACGTCTTCATAGAATATGGAACACATTATAAAAACAGGCATCAGATGCACAGTTATGTTTGTTGACAAATAGACTCCCACTTTGTGGCCATGTGATATCCACTAATGACCACATTTGGGTTCATATAGTCAATATACCAATCTCAAATATATTGGAACTGTAAAAAGAAGCAAAGTAAGATGAGTTGAGGGCTGAAGATGCCAAGTTCATGCGAGCTACCTGCTAGAAGTAGATGCATGGTTTTAGCCTAGAAAGAAGTTGTACTGCATGAGGGAAGAAAGGACATGAAGGACTAAAGTCTTGACAAGTAAATATAAACTGAGGTTTTACTTTTGTTGTTTATTTTCATTGTTATGTCTGATTTAGGTCTTGAACTCAGGGCCTGAGCTCTGTCCTTGAACATTTTGCTCAAGATTAGTACTGCACCACTTGAGCCACAGCTTCACTTCCAGTTTTTTGGGATTTTTGTTTTAGCAATAAACCACCAGAAAATCAGAAGTGGCGATGTGGCTCAAGTGGCAGAGCGCTCACCTTGAGCTGAAGGGCACAGGGACAGTGCCCAAGCCCAGAATTCAAGCCCTACAACTGACAAAAAAAATAAAAGAATTGAATAGACGTAAAGCTATTTTCTTCTCAAAAGAAGTTTGGAAGTGTGGGATAATTATTAGCTAACTAACATTACTGTTATGGTTTCATTTTGTGGTGAGAACAATGCTAACTATTCTCCTTGTATTTTTCAATAAAATATGTTATCATCTGCAATCATCATGTGCTACAATAAATCATCTGACTATATTTCTCTTATCTTTCTATAAGTATGTGTCCTATGACCAATACCTTAATTCTCTCTGGTCACACCTTCAGTATGTACTATGCCAGCCTCTTGAAGCTTCCATTCTTATCTCTGACCTAGGAAAGCAAACTTTTTAGATTCTGCCCGGTAGAAGTCATACAATGTGATATTTGTCATGCTGCATCTGGCCTGTTTCACTTACTGTATTTCCCAGGTTCATTCACATTTTCACAAATGATAGGATTTCCTTTTACATGTGGATGAAGAATCTTTCACAGTATGTCTGTGTCATCTTTACTATGTCCCTTCATTCATTAATAGACATTAGGTTGATTCTATACCTTGACTGTCCTAGTGTTTTATGAACACAGGATACCAATTTAATTTGAGGGGACATATATCTACCAGTAGGATTACTGGATCATGTGAAACTTTTTTATTGCAAAACAAATGTTGAGGACCTTCCATTCTGTTTTCCATAATGGCCATAATAACTTACATTCCCATCAACATTGTGCAAATATTTTATTCTCTCATTTCAAAATCCTCTCCAGAACTCATCTTTTATCTATTTTTATCATCATTATTCTAAAAGAAGTGAAAAAATTACTGAGCAAGTAATATTGTTTATTGCATAGCAGTGACAAATTAAAATTTAAAAACAATAAAGTTTTAAAAGAAAAGGAAAAATAACCTAATTTCACCCTTCAGAAATAATTCATTAAATGAGAGTATTTCTTTCCTCATTTAAAAATATCTCAGAAACCAATGTTCAATAATATGCTTCAATGATTGCATATCTGTCCTTCCAATAGAGGGTTAATGTACATAAATTATTTGTGATTGTTGAGAATAGTTGCACTCTCTCAAAAGTACCTCACTTTTTAGCCACATATTAGCTTTTATCCTGAAATCCTCGGTCATGAAAAATTTAAACTAGTCTAAATTCATAGATAAAAATTTCAATTTGTGCTATTGATCAAGGCCTAGTCAAATGGTAAATGGTAAATAAAATAATTAGGAATTGAACCCTTCTTTCTCATGTGTAGCAATGAATTAATCAAGTCTTGGCCATTTTTATCTTTGTATCATGCAGTTAACATTTATTTGTCGTGTCCAAAAGTAAAGTCTGGGAGTCATTGTTTTCCCAAATGCCTGACTAAAATCAAGTTATACTCCGTCAATGGTATTCTCCTCATCTACCACTCGTTAACCATATCAAAAATGGAAATGAGCTTAGTTTGGCATAACTCATAATGTCATTTGGGAAGAAGGCAGAAGGAGCTGCGCCAACATTAATGTGCACTGTGTGAATAATTTACTTTAATTTCAATTACAGCACCAGGATGGGATGTAGGAAACCTTCCCTGTAGCTGCTCTAAGCTCTGGGATTTAACTTGGTTAGCAGAACAATTTAGCGAGCTTAGGGACCTCAATTTGGAGCCAAGATGCTATGGGTAAGGATACAAAATAAATAGTGGTCTACAGTGTCTGCAGTTCTCACAGCAGAATAGAAGAATTAAAAGCTAGGGTGGAACAACAGGATGATTCATATGGCAGAAGGCTGGAACTTGCCAACTTCAGTGAAGGCCATGCAGAGAAAGAACAAAACCAGACAAGGACAACACCAGAATCTAAATGAAAAGAAGTCCTTAAAAGAAAATGCATTTTCTGAAATGTGCTGGGGAGATATGTACAATGCTATGCACTTGTTTTTATTTGTTGTATTGCATTGTTTTTATTCTTTTGTGTTTCAAAGATTTGATATTTGGTTAATCATCTAAAACAGTGAGCTAATTTTGCACAGTACCTCCTAGAAAAAAATTATCCATTCTATTCTAGATAAGTAAGCTAATTCTTTCCTAGTTCATGTTATAATACCCTATTTACTCTGTGTGTGTGTGTGTGTGTGTGTGTGTGTGTGTGTGTGTGTGTGTGTGTGTGTGTGCCAGTTCTGGTGTTTGAATCCAGGGTCTGGGTTCTGTTCCTGAACTTCCTCCACCCCCAAGGTTAGACTTTACCAGTTGAACCACAGCTCCACTTCTGGCTTTGTGTGTGTGTGTGTGTGTGTGTGTAATTGGTGATGAGACTCTCACAGACTTTCCTGACCAGGCTTAGGTCCTAACCATGATCTTCAGATCTCAGCACTCTGAATAGCTAGGATTACAGGCATGAGCCACCAGTGCCTGGCTTTCCCTATTCCTTCTCCAGTATTCTATTTAAGTGTTTTCTAATTATGTTATCTTTTTTTCCAGAAATCTTCAGGTGCTAAAAATTATGTTTTAGTAATCAGTCTATCCACCTTGACATTGACTGACATCACTTCAATCCCAGCCCCTGAAAACTCTTTTGCTTAGGTCACCTAGAATGACTAATATTACCTTCCAATTTAACTGGACTAAAAGGTACTCTCAGGAAGGTAGTAAACATTATTTTTTAAATATGTCTGTGAAGGAATTTCTAGATTAGGATTTGAATTAGTAGAATGAGAAAGAAGGCCTGTCTTCAGAAATATTGGAAGGAGCATCACCCTATATCATGAAAACAAGCAGAACAGAGATGGAGGAAGGGCAGATTCTCTCTGCCTCTCCTGGAGCTGGAACATCCATCTATTCCCTCCCTTGGACATGAAAGGTTCTCACATCTATGACTCAGATTCACATCAGCATCAACCCAGGCTCTCATTCCTCTGATTTACACCACAGGTTACTCTGATTCTCTAGCCTAAGGAATGACCATGAATGACACCATTCATGTTCCTTTGGTGCCCAATGTTGATAGTAGATTGCAGGAATTCTTGTCTCCTGTGGTCATCTGAGTGAATTCTCATAATAGATCCTTCACATATATCTGCACAGACTCTATTCTTCTGAGAGATTTTAAATGCATAATGTTCTACTGGCCAAATTCCTACATCTTAAGGATTGGTCTGAAAGTCACAGGCAATGCAAATGCACATTGCATATAAACATGTGATGGATTACCGCTTGTAGAGGGTAGCGTGCACTTTAAAAGATTACAGCAGGTAAGTATTATTGGATTTGCTCAAGATACTATAGTAAGTAGAAAGTAAACTGATGATAAAAGTTGTAACTTCAAAGTCTCCCCACTACATTTACACTCATTAGCTAATCTTTCTGTTGCTGAATGAAATAATAAATAATGCAAACTAAGCAGGTACTCAATTTTATTTCTTTAGAGTATATTTTGTGCATAATGACTGATACTATTTAGTAGTGAAAGAAGAGACTACATTGAAAATCTTTTCAAAATATTCAGAGCTGTGGTTACATTCAAATGTTACAAAATTAACAAAGCAGATTTATGCTTGTCCTCAAAGTAGTTGCCAAAGTCTAGCCCTGGGGCCAAATCTGGCCCACTGTGTGTTTTTGTAAATAAAGATTTATTGGAACCTAGCAAGATGCATTCCTTTGCATATTTCCTATGATTGCTTTTGTGCTAAAACAGCAAAGTTGAGTGACTGCATGGCCCACAAAGCCTAAAATATTTATGATCAGCTCCTGTACAGAAAAAAGTTTGCCAAACCCTGGTTTGCACATTAGTCCTCATATAAAAATCCAAGTAAGGGAAATTCACACACAGAATCAGCAGGGAATCGTCATATGTATCCAATTGGAATTACATTATGTGTAGAAGGGTGTTCCTTTAGAAAAAGTATATTAGATGGGCCTATTAAAGAATTTCCATTTATAGTTATATGTATGAAGAATTTCCACTGATAGTTATATGTCTAACAAAAACCCAGCCAGGTGTTGTTGGCTCATGCCTGTAACCTCAGCTATTCAGGAGGCTGAGAAGTTAGGATCGTGGTTCGAAGCCAGCACAGATAGGAAAATCTTATCTCCAGTTCACCTCCAAAACCCTAGAAGTGGATCTCTGACTCAAATGGTGGAGATCTACCTTTGTGCACAAAATTGCTTAAGGACTGAACTCAAGTCCCAGGAAAGAGAAAGCAAGTAAAAAAGGAGCCTCAAAAACTGTCCTCTTTCCTTTTCAGATCATTGTCTGAAGTGCAAATCATGGTCTGCATACTATGTGTCTCCAACCACAAAAAGTTGTTGTTTTATTGTGAAGATACTGTACAAAGATAATAAGTACATTTCTTATCAAGCATTGTTGCCTCCTCCTTTGCTTTTCCCCTACCATCCCTGCCTCCCACCTCCTCAACTACACCCCCCCCACTTTTCAGCCTCCCTTACCCCCCACCTAAATTGTAAAGTTCTTTTTTCAACATACCGTCTTGTACATCTCATGTTGCAATGAGTCAATTTGTATCCCTACTTAAATAATTTGTTTTTTTTTCCTTCCCCTTCCCAAATTATACCAACATCAAATACAGTGAAAATAGGGGTTATACCATGGATGAGGGACATAAAAAGGAACAAAAAAAATCACATGGTACCTTATAAATATGCTAGAAACAATAGCAAGGAAGAAAAAGCCACTTGTGTCCCTATCTTGGGGTTTATTTTGCTTAACATCATCTTATCTGAACTTTTCTGCTTATCCCAGACATGTACTAATTTATTGCAAATAAGGGAAACCATGGGACCTATATTTATTTGAGACTGGCTTACTTCACTTAATATAATTTTTTCCAAGTCTTTCCATTTCCTAACAAAAGGGGCGATGAATCAAATCCCCCAACAACAAATCTTCAAAGAAACAGCTGCCTGATAAATAAGTGGGCTAAAGATTTAAAGAGAAATTTCTCTGAAGAAGAAATAAGAATGGTCAATAGACACATGAAGAGATGATCAACCTCTCTAGCCATAAAAGAAATGCAAATCAAAACAACATTGAGATTCTACTTCACCCCAGTTAGAATGACTATAATCAAGAACTCTAATAACAACATATGCTGGAAGGGATGTGGCCAGAAGGGAAAGTTACTGCATTATTGGTGGGAGTGTAAATTTGTTCAACCACTTTGGAAAGCAGTACGGAGGTTCCTCAAAAGATTCCACATAGATCTCCCCTATAACCCAGCAATACCACTTTGGGGAATTTACCTGAATGATCACAAACAAGACCAGACTAAAGTTACCAGCACAACTATGTTCATTGTAGCATTATTTACCATAGCTAAGATATGGAACCAACCCAGATGCCGCGCAGTAGATGAATGGATCAAGAAAATGGGGAATATATACACAAAGGAATTCTATGCCTCCATCAGAAAGAATCATAAAAGAGTTCTTGAAATTTTCTTTGAGAGTTAGTCTTATCTCTCTGAAAAATCTTAGACATCTTTGACATGTTCTTCCTCACTAAGATCTTTTAAAACATCTTTGCTTATTATGCTTATTATTTCAACATTCTTCACCATGTTTGAGAGCTAATATACCTCTGAATAATACTGAATTAATCTTAAGACTATGTCATTGAATCTTCCTACTTATATTTACTAATTTTTCAAAATTCTGGTTCTTGATGAAATGGAATGCATTTGGAATACATTTGTTGTTTTTCAGATCAACTTCTTGATGAAATTGAATACATGGACTACATTTGTTGTTTTTCAGATCAAGATGTGTTTAGAAAGGAATTAATATGAAGTTCCTAAGATGGATTTTCCAATATTCATTTAACCAGTGATACAGAACACCTGTTCTCAACATAAGAAAGTATAAAATTAAAAAAAGCCAACATCCTTATCTCTCAGGAGGGGGTAATGGAATGTGAAATGATCCAAAACATTTCAGTAATAAATGGGAAAGGCAAAATATTTCACTTTGCATAGGTTGAAGCTATGTGAATGAGATTCAAAGACAAGAAGACATCAGCTGATATCGCAGAGAAAAAGCTAGTGCCAAAGCCCTTTGTATGACAATTTCATTTGTCAAATGGCTAAGCAATGAATGTGTGGGGACTGGAACTACATTATTAGTCAGCATAATGAGGAAGAGCAGGGTTTTGAAACTTGACTCTAGAAATCTAAGGGTAATTAATTATGCGCTTTCAAATGTCTTGTAAGCAGGATACTAACAAATATTATAAAAAAGAAAGCTTTGTGAAATTTATGTAATCACTTAATCACAATTTTTAAAATGCACAGAAAGAAAGCTAAGGAACAACTACCAAGAAACCGTAGCACTTAGTGGTTCCTAAATAAATACAGAATTTCTGTCATATGCCACTTCAAGGTGTGTGTGTGTGGGTGTCTCTCAGCTCCATGCATGTAGGACTTTTTCCATTCTTTTCTATAAGCAGGCATCTCCAGTTTTCTCTCCTCTGAAGTTACTATTTTCCCTTTTTCTTACTATGTTCTTTGGAAGTGAATCAATAATCCAGTTCACACTTAGTGTCAGAGTAATGAAATTCTATCTCTTGGGAAGGTGTGTATATACATATATATATACTTATTAATAATAAAAAATAAATAATATAAATATATTTATCATTTGTAATTTTCTGTAGGTCCAATTTATCTCTTACTTTCACTTAATTCTTTAAGTAGGTCTTTGTATGAACATAAGCTAGCCTCATGGATTTTCTTATTCTTCTAGATCTACTCAAATACCAAATTGGTTGAGTCTGGGTAGTTGTGAGTAGTTGTGAGAGTCATGAGTAGTTGTGTCATATGGCCCCTCTCCAGTTTTAACAGGCATGCATGCATACATTCACTTCCGTACTCTTTGTATGAGGTTACATTGTATTGTCTGTGTTTTAGCCTCAGAATCAAAAATTTCTCCATGAGACTTTCTTCATTTCACTGGACCATGGCAATAAGGAATCAGTAAATAAGTCATTCATATTCTTCTATGAACAGGAGTGTAATTGATCCTCAGTATTCTGTCAGCAAAGAGAGAAAACCTATATATGTATATAACCCACTTGTGTTATAAATATATCTCTGCTTCTGTCTGCATGGGTCTACCTCTCTGTTAAAGTAAACATGAAGTGTAAAGATATCTCTGATGCTAATCCAGGCCTTATCTGGGTTCTCATATTCTTTGTTGTACTTATTTGTGACTTCATTCTCCAATGGCAAGAGACTTGAATAGTATGCATTATAATCACAATCACCAAGTTACACTAATTGCATATGCAATTGTAGATCTGATGTTACAGTATCCATCAGTATCCACAGGGAGTTTGTGCCAAGATCCCTGAAGATAGCAAAACCTGCATGGAGCTCAAGCACCATACTCAAAATGACGTAGTACTTCTATAGAAAGTAGGCACATTTTCCAATGTATTTAAGTCATCTCTAGATGCCTTATATAATAGCCAACACAATTCAAACACTATGCAAGTAGTTATAAGATTGTATTCATTAGGAAATAATAGTATACGAAGGAATAAAACTGGGTGTTCATCACAGAGTTTTCTTTTATGGGGGTCGGATGGGGAGGCTAGTCCTTGGGCTTGAACTCAGAGCCTGGGAGCTAGCTGAAGGCTAGCACTCTAACCCTTGAGCCATGGCTACACTTATGGCTTTTTAGCTAGTTAAGGAGATAAGAGTCTCATGGACTTTCTTGCCCAGGCTGGCTTCAGACAATGATCCTCAGATCTCAGTCTCATGAGTAACGAGGATTATAGTTGTGAGCCACCAGTGCCTAGTTAGACCAAGTTTTGTTGTTGTTGTTGTTTTTAGAAAACAAAACAAAACACTGAGTTGCAGATTTCTGGTACTGCTGAAGCAAGATGATTAGATGTAGAGTACCAACTATGTGCCAGGTCCTTAGCTTAAATTCTGTTTTAGAGGTTTTAGGAGATAGATCTTAGTGTATTTGGAAAGTTATGTTACCATTCTACTGATTATATTCTCACAATGAATTTATATTCTCTCTCTTTTGACACTCTACGGTTGCCCTGTACCTTTTCCTTTTGTTTTATTGTGAAAATGCTGTACAGAAGGGATACAATTACATGGGCGATATAACGAGTACATTTCTTATCAAGCATTGTTGCCTCCTCCTTTGTTTCCCCTTCCCATCCCTTCCCATCTTTCCCCCACATACCTCCGCCCCCCCCCCCAGCCAAAGTAGTTAAGTTCGTTTTTCGACATAACGACTTATACATCTCATTGTTGCAATGGGTCCACCTGTATCTCTATTTAAACAGTTATTTTTCACTTCCCTTCCCCAAATTATGCCAACATCAAATACAGTGAAAGCAGGGGTTATACCGTGGGGGTAAGCCAGGCCCAAAGAAACATAGGTCCCATGGTTTCCCTTATTTGCAATATCTAATGTATGTCTGAGACGAGCAGAAAAGGACAGATAAGTTGGTGTTAGGTGAAATGAACCCTAAGATAAGTATTCAAATGGTTTTTTTTCTTCCCTATACCTTTTTCTTGCTCCACTATTACATCTCTTGTGTTTAATTTGAAAGCATTTAGTAGAAAATCAAAAGGACTGGACATTACCATGTTAAGTGTGACAAGCCAGACTGAAAAAGACAAGTAGCACATATTCTCATTTATAGATGGTATCTAGACCTAACAACAATTAATAATTTAGATGTAAAATGAGGAAACTGTTTGAAACTAAAACCAAAATTGGGATAAGTGAAAGGAGAGGGTGTTTCAATAATCATGCTGGAAATACTTCGTCTGAAGGAATGAAAGAATGAATACTCTCAAAATTGTTCATAAAAAGGGCAAAAAGTTTAAGAAGGTAATAGGGAGGTGAATCATCAAAGCTGAGTGCTACTATGGAAATGTCATTGTGATGACTTATTTTTTAACAGTAACACTAATAAAAAATGAGTGAAAAGTTATATCTGTTTAATAGCTAAGACATTACCAGTGACCTTGTATTATATCATGTTTGTTCTCCCCTTTCTTCTACTTTGCTCATATTACTATTAGTGAACCAATTTGCTACCTTGCCTTTTAATCTCTTCATTGGGCCTTTCCTACAGCATGCTATAGTTTGGATATTCAGTAACCCCTTAAAGATTGGTCACTAGTCTGGGTCTCTACAGGGAGACAGTAAAACTTTGGAAGACAGGATCTACTGGAAGAGAAGGTAATTGATTGGAAATGTGTTCTTAAAGGCAACATTAACACCCAGATTTTCTTCTCCTTTTTTATTATTTTTTCAATTCTTGAGTGCCATGAAGTGAGCAAAATTCTCCGAAATGCACTCCTACCATGATCTGCCATACCCTGGATCCAAAAACAATATACAAACTTCCTTGACATAAAATAAGCTGGTCTTCCTTGCAACTTTATTAGCTCAGGTACTTTGATTGTTGTAACTTATAGGGAAAAACTAAAGGGAATCCTTGTATTACAAGGCCAGGGTTTTTCCATGTGAATTTTATTTTATTTATTTATTTATTTATTTATTTATTTTATTTGTAAACATACTGTACAGAGGGGTTACAATTACATGGGCAGGATAATACATACATTTCTTACCAAGCATTGCAGCCTCCTCCTTTGTTTACCCTTCACATCCCTTCCCAGCCTCCCCCCTCTCCCCCTAGTCCCAATCCTTCTCC
>NW_012267410.1:2551792-2561238 GCF_000151885.1 Dipodomys ordii | reverse complement strand
CTTGTCTTATTGCTGTAGCTAGGCATTCTAATACTAGATTGAAGAGAAGTCTAGAGAGTGGACATCCTTGTCTTGTTCCTGAGTTAAGAGGAATTTCCATGTGAATTTTAAAATAAGCATGTCTAAGTTTACTTAAAACTTTGTTGATGTTTTACAATTAAAATCAAAATTCTTCTCTTAAACATGTGTGAGTTTGTGCATTATGTGTGTTTATAAGTGTGTTTGTGTATGTATGTGTGTGTGTGAGAGAGAGAGATTTGGGGCTATTATTGTTGATCATTATATCTATAAATTAAGTATATTTTTCCATGGGCTTATGTTTGTGTGTGTGTGTGTGTGTGTGTGTGTGTGCGTGCGTGCGTGTGTGTGTTTCTGTCCACAGGCAGATTTTCTGTTTTAATTTTTAAAGTGCATATTTCACTATTTTATTTTTTGGAGCTGTTGTAAACAAGATTTTGTTTATAGTTTTGTTCTATGAAGGTCTATTGTTCGTATATAAAAGTTCAATTTATTTCAATATGCCATTCAAGAAATTTTGCTAAATTGGCTTATTGGGTCTAGGAATTTTGGCAATAAATTTCTATAAGAAATCTATATTCTTTCTAAATAGGAAGACACATCATCTAGAATAGATGCAACATTATTATTATTTTTTCCTTGTAGATGCTCTTCATTTTTTCCCTTCACTTACTACAATAATTAAAACTTTGAGTATTATATTAATTAAAAATGCTTGGAACAAATATCTATAGTTGTTTGAATTGTCATAGAGAAAGAATAATGTAATTTTTTCCCATTAGGTATGATTCTAGAAAAAATATATAGCTGCTTCACCAGCTGCCAGTGGCTCATGCCTGTAATCCTAGCTACTCAGGAGGCTGAGATCTGAGGATAACAGTTCAAAGCTAGCCTGGGCAGAAAAGTCCATGAGACTCTTATCTCCAATTAACCACTAGAAATCCAGAAGTGGTGCTGTGCCTCAAGTAGTAGAGCGCTTGCCTTGAGCTGAAGAATGCAGAGACAGCACCCAAGCCCAGCCCAGCGTTCAAGCCCCATGACCAACCAAAAAAAGAAATTTGGTGTGGTTATTTCCCCTCTATTTGTTACTTACTATTTTTTTTCAAAAAAATCATGAACAACTATTGGATATTGTTAATTTTACAAAAATTGATATAATTGTATATTTTAAACTTGTGGATATTGTAGATGAACTTGAATTCTAAAACTCTATAAATTTATATACTTTCGATAAATTCAACTTGGTACACATTTATATATTGTTTGATAGAGCTTGCTATTATGTTATCCAGCAATTTTGCATTTAGTTTTAGATGGAAGAATTTTATAATTTTCTAAATTTGTTTTGTCATTTTGATACAAAATAATATCAGCCTCATCAAATGAATTTATTGAGTCTTCCTTCCTTTTCTTTTTTCCAGAGGCGATTATGTGAAATTAACATTTATCCTACATATATATGTATATTTAATTTTCTTGCTGTTTATTAAGGTATGTACAGAGGAGTCACAATTTCATAACTCTGGTAATTCATACATTTGTTTTGGACAATTTCACCACTTTGTTCACTTTTTCCCCTCTTGTCCCTACCCACAAGTTGCATAGTTCATTCTTCCCTCCTTTTCTGTATCACCACTTGCACCCTATAAAAGCCAAAAAAGATTTTTAAAAAAACATACACATATAGCAACACCACCACCAACCACAACACCAACAACACCACAACAAACACAACAAAACCAATCCAAGTACTTTAAGTATTTGGGGGAGTTATGCCCTTTGAGTTCTTTCCCTACTGGTATCTTCCTTTGGTCTGACTGTGTGTGAATGCCGAGAGTCCTATATATGTTTTTATGCCTGTCCCATTATGTTTTAGACCTTGTTTTCCCAAATGAGAGAAAATTTCTCATTTGTCCCTCTCAGCTTGGCTTACCTCACTTAACATGATTTATTCTAGGTCCAAGCATTTCCCTGCCGATAACATAATCTTATTCTTTCTAATGGATGAATGAAATTCCACTGTGAATATGTTATACATTTTTTTAATACACTTGTCTACTGTAGGGCATCTGGGTTGTTTCCATAATTTGACTATTGTGAACAGTGCATCAATGAACATGAATGTGCAAGTGGGTTTACAGTACCCTGACTTGTAATATTCTGGACACATGCCCACAAGAAGTATGGCTAGGTCTAGGGAAGCTATGCTTCCATTTTTGAAGAAACTCTAAACCACCTTCCAGAGCAGCTGTAGTAGTTTACATTCTTACCAAGGTGCACTGTGGTTCTTTCCCCCCACATCCCTGCCAGCATTTGTTGTTCAGATTCTTGATGGTGGCCAATCTAACTGGGGTGAGATGGAATCTCAAAGTGATTTCCACTTCCTTTATGGCCAGGGATAACAGTTATCTTTAAGAAGATACTATTGATAGAATATTCCAAAAACAACATTTAGGCCTGGCTATTTCTATTTCAAATGAATTTTAATTATAGATTTAATTTTGTTAATAGATATAGTATTATTAAGATGATTTGTTTCATTTTGATTATTTTGAAGTGTCTGCAACTTCATTTTATGATTCATTTGGATTGGGTCTTATTTAAATCATATATATATATACATATTTATATATGCACACATATAATGATACATATGTTTATACATTAATCTTTTTGGAGATTGGCTTTCTTGAATCTGTATAAATTTGTTTGTGTAATATTGAGGACTTAACATGATTATCTTTTCAAATATTCTTTAGCCTCTGTTGCTCTTCTCTCCTGGGATTCTATGATTTTTAGATCTGTTTTATCCTGTTATTCAGATTAGATGCATTTTATTGATTTATCCCCAAGGTAACAAGTGTTGCTCTCTAGTATCCGATATATGTTCTTGGTCTCTCAGATGAGTATTATGTGGGTGTTCCTGTACATGGTATCATGTTGTATCTGTGCATCCTATGTTATATCTACGGTCATCCCTGAGTATCTGGATGGCATTTGTTTCAAATCCCTTCACAGATATCAAAGTCTATATATGCTCTAATATCTTTTCATTAGTTGATTGAAGAAAGAGTGTCATGGATGTATTTGTCTGGGGTTAGCTTCAAACCAGCATCCTCTGATCTCAGCCAATGGTACTCTGATATAATTAGAAACGATCTTCAGATTATATGTACTTACAATACAAATAATATGTAAATAGTTGTTATGCTCTGTTGCTTAAAGAATAACAATAAGATAAATAAAACTGCACATTCACATCAGACATAATTACTGTCTGTGAAACTAGTTAATACAGAAAGCTTATTGTATTTCTTTTTCATAATTTTCCAAACTGACTTCTTTCTAGACATCTAGCTTGGTGCTGAGATTGCTATTTATTTCATTTGTTTCAAGAGAATTTGAAATTGCTAGTTATGGCATTTTTACTATGACTGTTCTAAGTAGTCCAACATCAGTTGGAGTTGCAATTAGTTTGCAGTCTTTCCGTAATTCAAGTTGTGACATTTTTGGTTCTTGGATTACAAATCATTTTCAGTTGTGTCCTGCACATTTCATCTATTAAACACCGATTTTATTGGCCCTACTTTATTGTATTGAGCAGACAGCATTCCTATTTTGTATAGCACAGTTTTGTGAGTTCCATAGCAATTTAACTTCAGAATCATCATGGTATTAGTTTGGTCTGCTTGGTTTTTTCTGGTATTGTTAGGGATTTTCACTGCTTCTTAGCCCTGCTGGTATAAAGAGGCTCAGGAGCCCCCCTGCCAGGATGTTCAGTGTTTCTAAGTTGGGACAGTGGTCCTGCTGCAGTGAAAACTGTGTCCAAGGTGTCTGCCAGGGTGTATGGCTCCTGGTGGTGGAGTGTAGTCTCAGATCCTTGTGACTATACAATGAGTTTAACTTAATCTTATGTTTGTGTACTCCAAGTCTCTGGTTGTTTCTACACAGGGACAGGAGTATCAGGTCTGTGAACACAAGGAGTTTCCATGCTTGATTCTGTCATTGTGTTTACCCGGTCTTCTTCTTATGAACATACATGGCAAGTATCAAATTAAAATTGTAAATATTTAACTAGTTTGCTATATTTCATAGCACTAGGTATTTGATCCTAAAAGCCAAATATAGAAGGCTGTCAAACAATGGCTATTGTTTTCAAGTGTCTATCAAGCTTCCTAAGAATGGAAATAATTATATCTAGTTTTGAAAACTGCATGTAATTGTGTCACTAAGCAAATCGATGCAATTGAGGGAGAGAAGATGAATGTGTTTGGGACTTTTTCACTCCAGAATTTCACCTCTACTCTTAGTCAAGATGACAGTGGCTATTAAAAATGCAGGACAGGATAAACAAGAAATCAGGAACATGCTTGCAAAGTTGTCATTTTATTTTGGGAAACAAAAATGCAGAAAATGCCATCAGGAAATCAAAGAGTGACATTGATCAATAGTGATGTGACACAAAGGATGAGGTGAGACAAATTTCTTATAAAGATATAAAAGAGCTGTCTAAGGTCTACCACAGTAGCACAGGGTACTCTGTGTACATATAAAATCATCCCAACAGTTGGTCATCATAGCATATAATCCATTATAATATCTCTTTTTACTATGTTAAGGAAAAGTGAGCTTTGGGAGAATTGAACCTATCCAGTTGTAGGCAGCTAATGGTTAAAAGCTTTTAGGAAGAGGCTTCTGATGGAAGGCAAGCCAGAGTAATATCAGAGGCCAGCTTACCCACAGATGTCACTGTAAATAAGAATTTAACATTACCCGGTATTTAAGAAAAGGAAAATATATGTAAAGGACAATGTAAGAAGCAATGTTTTAATGAAAGTTGTGGAGGAAGAAGGTGAGCTGGGGAATTGGGATTATAGAAGAGCTCCATTTCACTGTGATATATTGCTTTTAAGCACACACACACACACACACACACACACACACACACACACACACACGTCTCACTTAAAGTTAATGCAAAATACCTAGTTGTAATATTTGTAATGCTATCTTTTGTTTGTATTAGATTATATTAGGTATACAAGGAGAATTCCATTGTTACATTTCCACAGTTTTTTCCTGATCTATTTCAATCACTAACTTCCCTTCTATCATTTTCTCTTCTCCCTGTTCCCAAAGCAATTTCAATGGATTTGATTGTTTTAGTTTCATAGATACAAGTAATCTATGTCCAGCTATTCATCTTTCTCCATTCTTCTTGTTAGGCTAAACCTCTCTCTCTAGTAACCCATTTGCCTCCCATGATAGTCTAGTACCTCTCTCCATCTCCTTATTGACCAACAGGTTTCATTGTGGTGCTTTATGATATATATATATATATATGTGTGTGTGTGTGTGTGTGTGTGTGTGTGTGTGTATAACATATAATATATATGTATAACATATATATATATATTTATGATATATTTCAAAATTGAAATGCTATCTTAAAGTATACATTAACTCTTATTTGAACACACATTTAGGCTCCCTAATGGTCTCATAGTAATCATTTTAAGATGCTGCTCCTCCATCTAACTAATTCTGACATCTCTTTGTAGCATCAGTAAGATATGAAGAATCTCTAATATCTCTATTCTTCTCAATTCCAAATACTTGCATCTTTGAAACCTGACCCCACCTTGTGTTACATGAATGAATATTTTATTTCCAAGCTGCATTTGTTGTAGTGTAACAGAGAAACCAAGTCTGATACAACTGCCACAAGTGAAAACAACCAGATCTCTGCTCATAGTAAACCTTCCTGAAGCAAAATTTACAAGATGTAGCTGGTCTCCATTTGGTGATAAAAATTTGCATCAAAAAATATTAGTGTCTCTTGAAATATAATTGTTCTTCAGAGCTGTATGAGGTTTGTTTTCTTTAAAGAAAGTTTCTCTTTGATCACCAGAGCATTTCATTTTTTTAATATGTGTAACAAATTGACACCCTATCTGGATCCCATATTTCCTTCTGAGAACAGTCAGCAGAAATAGTGTTCAAATGTGCCCTGAGAACAAGGGCGTTGATCTCCCATTGGAGTTTTAGGCTACCTCTTCTTGTCACTCTCAGCTGTAATTTAAGATATCAGCTCTAAATTATTTAGTGGTTTATAAGTATAAATAATTCACCAGTCAACAACTAAAGTGACAGCTCATTAATCAGCCTGGGAATGTGGGCACAGGTGTCAGCGGTGGGCTGAGTCCTGATGAGGTCAACATGCTTGCAGTCTCTCTTTTCCTTTCCCTCCCCAAGATGTGACCCATCTTGTGAATGGATTGAATTAATTGGGGCTCATATTGAGAGGTACACTCCACAGCTCTAACCTTCAGAAGTAGAACTAAACTCTTACAAATGTAGACACAGCATAAACTTTCCTGATGTTGACCATTTACCACTGTATTACCATATCACCAAAGGAAATATGTGGAGAAAGTAAAGGATAACTCTTTGAAAAACTTGTTATTTTCTAAAATAAAGTATCATCTGATTTGTCTTGCTATAATACAATACTTGAAGCTGAGCACTTTTAAAGAAATGAGATTTCTTTAGGGTCTTTGAAAACCCCACATCAGGAACAACCATGGGTTTGTACTCATTGTGGACACAAAAACATGGTAGGTCAAGTGGTGAAGTCACATGGTAACACAGGAACCAGAGAGACTGTAGGGACATGCTTGCTCCTTTTGCCTACATTAAAAAAGTGTATATTAAATGTACCAATGAATTCCATATAAAATATAACATATACTGACCAAGTTCACCACCTCTATCTTTTCTCCATATCCCACCTTCTTGAAATAGTGACCACAGGTTTCATTGTTCTATTTCAGATAGAGGTGTAGAGTACTTCATCTATTTTCAACTTTCCCCTATCTCCTCCTTTTTGAGTTCCTTTCCAATTGTCTTCTACCTCTTTCTTTAAAAAAAACAACAACAAATTACAATTTACTTTTGTAGAAAGTAACCAGGGCCACACAATATTTTAAGCTTCCTCATGCTGGGATTAAAGATATATGTCCCTGTGTCCAGCTTCCCTTCATGGAGATAAAGTTGTGTGAAGTTCTCAGGGATGATCTGAAACCATTTCTTCCCAGCCTGAAACCATTTCTTCCCAATGTAAGCCTCTTACAAAGCTTGGGAGTCCAGTTGTGCACTACTGTACCTAGTTATAAATTGAGAAAGAGTCCCATCAACTTTTCTACCTGAACTATACTCCAACTGCATTCTCTCATTCTTAGACTCCCAAGTAGCTAGGAGTAAAGGTACTTGCAACTAGCACCTGGAAGTTTTATTTTCATGTTTTTGTGTTGGTATTGGGGCATGATTCAGGGCCAGGGTCATATTAGCTTTCTTTGTTCAAGACTAATGTTCTACACTTGAGCCAACACTCCACTTCTGGATTTTTTTTTTGGTCAACCATCACAGAGACTTTTCTGCCTGAGCTGGCTTTAAATCACAATCTCAGCCTCTTGGTTAGCTACGTTTCTATTTAATAAGGTTAGTTTATCTATTACTTCCTTTAGCATGATATTAAAAACAATAGTCTAGGTTAGTTGAACTTGTAATCTGAATTTGGACAACAAGCTGATGCACCTGTCTTTTAAATAAAACCATAATCTCTCTGCAGAAAGATAATTGGCAAAATTAAGTTATGGCATGATGATGCAGTCTCCTTTAAAATAGAAAGAGGAAAAGAAAAGAATAATTAGATACATGTGAGGAGCCTAAAAGCTTAAAATTTCCTGCATCTAACTCTTCTTTCTAGAGGCACTAATAATTCCCAAATGCACATTTTCTACTCTTTTTCTTAGTTGAATGAAATGGCCTTATCCAAGTTGCTGGTGTTCCAGGAGAAGGCCCCTGTGTATTTTGTCTTCCCTTAATAGATTGAGTTCTTCATTGTCCTGGGCCCCACTGTGGCTTCATTTTAAACAAGGCCCAGAAAGTATAGTTGTGTGTGAACTTTCTCAACAGCAGTGAAAATCCATCCTGTTTGATTGTGCCACTATGTATGCTGTTCTCCGGGTAGTGCCCTAAATTCATACTGAAATACTCATACTGTTCTTCAAACATGGACAAAAGCAGTGCATCCCTTGACCTGGGGCCCCTCCTCACTCTCTTCATGATGGACTCATCAATGACCTCACTCAGATGATTCTAACTTAAAGCAAAGCTACTTCTTAGTGCCCCTACAGATTTTTGTCCGTAAAAATATTGTCAAATTTTTGTCTTGAGATATGCCTGCATTCAGGCTAATCTGAAAAGTATTTGGTGGGGAAAATTCATTTGAAGGTAGCAGAGTACAGCAGAACCAGCAGTCTTGGGTCTCTCTAACCTAAGATTTCCCTTGTGAAATGCTCTCTTTATGGTGTTGCATCTTGGTAACTTCTTGAATCCTTTTTATTTCTGGATTCTCCTCATAATTTTCTTCTATCTCAATTCCCCTTTGTCTGTTGGCACTCTCTCCAGATCTTCAGAGGTCCACAGAGAGCCCTGACTCCCTTCTATTTCAGCAAGTGCTGCATCCTATACCGCATCCTTGTTTCTCCTAGTCTATAGCATCTCTGCCTAGAACTAGGGCTTTACAACCAAAATCTGTTAAAAAAATTCACTTTACTTTCCTATGTAAAATTAACCATCTTCTTAAGAGATAAATTATGAGGTTCCTCTTAAAGGTCATTCTTCATCCATTATAGTCAATTAATTATTTGCCAGTGAACAAATACACATTGTGATACCATGAATTTTGCATATAATTAAAAATAATTTGATTTTTAAGACTGAAAAACCATTAGTCAATTTATAGTCATTTTGAAACTGCCTTGACTACTTATTGAAATGACAGTCCCAGTGCTAAGCAACAATAAGTTATTTAAGCATTTACTCACTTAATTTTTCTGACCAAACAATTACACTCACCTACTATCCTAGACCCATCACTGAAGTGAGCCGAGGGTTTAAATATGAAGTAGGTATATACTTGTTGTTCTTCTTTCTTTTTTTTTATTTTGAAAATACTGTACAGAGGGGTTGCAATTACATTGGCAAGATAATGAGTACATTTCTTATCAAACATTGTAGCCTCCTCCATTGTTTCCCCTTCCCATCCCTTCCCATCTGCCCCCAATCCCCCCCCAATGCTCCCAGCCCCCCATCAAAGTTGTAAAGTTCGTTTTCGACATAACGACTTGTACACATCATTGTTGCAATGGGTCCATCTGTATCCCTATTTAAACGATTTGTTTTTCTCCTTCCCCTCCACAAATTATACTGACATCAAACACAGTGAAAGCAGGGCTTATATCTTTGGGTAGGGACATACAAAGCAACAAAAAATAATCTTATAATTATGTTAGAAACAATCGTATGAAAGAAAAAAACCTTTGAATACATATCTTAGGGATCATTTTCCTAACATCACCTTA
>NW_012267410.1:2541876-2550669 GCF_000151885.1 Dipodomys ordii | reverse complement strand
TACCAAGCTGTTTTGATTACTATGGCTTTATAGTAGAGTTTGAAATTTGGTATTGATATTCCTCCAGCAGTGTTTTTTCTGTTGAGGAGCGTTTTTGCTATTCAGGGTCTTTTATTGTTCCATATGAATTTTTGGATTGCCTCTTCTATTTCCTTGAAGAATGAGGTTGGAATTTTGATAGGTATCACATTGAATTTGTAGATAGTCTTGGGAAGTGTTGCCATTTTCACGATGTTGATCTTTCCAATCTAGGAGCATGTGAGTTTTTGCCACTTTCTAAGTTCTGTTTTGATTTCTTTTTTCAAGTTTTTAGAGTTTTCATCATAGAGGTCCTTTACTTCTTTGGTTAAGTTAATTCCAAGGTATTTTGTTTTTTGTAGGGCTATTACAAATAGAGTTGCTTTCTTGATTTCAGCCACACTTTTCTCATTGTTGGCATACCGAAAAGCCATTGATTTTTGAGAGTTAATTTTATACCCTGCTACTTTGCCATTTTTTCTAATAAGCTCAAATAACTTGGGAGTGGAGTCCAAGGGGTTCTTTAAACACAAGATCATGTCATCTGCAAAGAGGGAGACTTTTACTTCTTCTTTCCTTATTTGGATCCCCTTTATGTTTGCATCTTGTCTTATTGCTGTAGCTAGGCATTCTAATACTAGATTGAAGAGAAGTCTAGAGAGTGGACATCCTTGTCTTGTTCCTGAGTTAAGAGGAATTGGCTTTTGTTTTTCACCATTAAGTACAATGCTGGTTGTAGGTTTGTCATATACAGCCTTTATTGTATTGAGGAATGTTCCATGGATTCCTAATTTTTCCAGAACCTTCATCATAACCGGGTGTTGGATCTTGTCAAATGCTTTTTCTGCCTCTATTGAGATATCCATGTGGTTCTTATCCTTGCTTTGTTGATGTGATGAATTATTTTAATGGATTTCTGTATATCAAACCAGCTTGGCATCCCTGAAAGGAATTCTGTTTGATCGTGATGTATGATTTTTTGGATGAATTGTTGAAGTTGATTGGCCAAAATTTTGTTGAGAAGTTGTGCATCAATGTTCATCAAGGAAATGGTTCTATAGTTCTCTTTCTTTGATGAGTCCCTGCCTGGTTTTGGGATGAGGGTTATGATGGCTTCATGTTGTTCTTCTTTCTATGGCAAGCTATCTATTCTATACTATCTACCTACTATCCTACCTACTCTGTCTACTCCTATCCTGATAATACTTAGCTTTTAGTAACAACTTACCTTAGTTTGAATTCATGGGATGGATTTACTTCATTTTTCCCTATCCAGAACCTGGCATGGCATCTGGCACAACAAAACAAATGGAAATATGTTATTTAAGTTATTTTTCTATCCTTGAAGCTTTCATCATTATTAATAAAAGACCACAAATCTTATCCAGACCAAAAAAAAACAGTGATAAATTGTGAATTTCTCTAGTATAAATTGATAGCACTTGAACAAAGCAGACATTGAATAATTGCACAGTACAAGCCAATGGTTATGTGTTAAAATACTTAGATTTGTCCTCTTGTAATATGTTCAGGAGCTTTTCATTAGTAGCTCACATTTTATTAAAAATTTATCAAGTTTAAGGACATCCTTTCCTAAATACTTGTAAGAAAATATTGTTTAAAATAAAATAATTGGCTTCCTCTCTAGGTGGTCTAGGCCTTAGCAATAGAGTAGATACTGATACAACTCTTGATGTAAAAGAAAACCATGTGGAGGATTATAATTGTAGTGGCACATACTGTAAAGCCCAGCTACGTTGGAGGCAGAAATCAGGAGGACTATGGTTGGAAACCCAACTGAAAAAATTGTTAGCAAGACCTCATTTAAATTCACAAGCAAGGTATGTGGTACACATTTCTCATCCCATCTATGAGGGAGATGTATGTTGGTGAATCACAGTCCAAATTAGCCCCAGACAACAATGCAAAATATTACCTACAAAATAACTAAATCAAAATAGATCTGGGCAAACAGCTCATGTAGTACACACCTACCTAACAAGTGTGAGACCCTGAACTCAAACCCCAATACAACACAATATTAAAGAATAGATAAGGAGAAATGAATCCATTTAAAGAAATGCAAAAAAAAAAGTTGCAATCCCAAACCTAACAGGATACTTCATATCAGGCCAAATTCTAGAAAAAAAATAAGATAAACATTTTCAATTAAGTAATTGTGGCTTTCTACTTTTATTAATAAAACAAAACAAAAATAACTTTTGGAAATATATTTGATGAAGAAACACTTTTGTAACTAAATGCTAAGAAGTCTGGAGCTTTAATAATCAAATAGTGTAGGGTAATGCTTGGAAGCACATGTTTTTATAAGGTTGGGATTCATAGGGTTCAGAGGAGATATGTATTTTACATGGTGTTTCCATTCACACAAGTTCTCTTCCAACGGGAGGATGTCTTGAGCATATGTGTTGAGAGGAAGAGTGTCAATTTTGAATTTCAGCTATGATGATTACTCTAGCTAGGGATGCACAGGACCTAATACACAGGCCACTCCAATCTGAGCTTAGTGTTGTATACATGTAATCCCACAAGGAGATATGTGATCTTTTATCCAAGGGAACTTTTTCTTCTTAAAGTAGACTAAATATCTTTTGCAAAGATTTTCTAGATATTTCTTTTCTGCCTTCATGATGGTATTTTCTCTGGGAGTATTAGCAATGAATGAAAATGAAATGAAACTCAACAAGTCAATCTGGTTCCACATTAGCAAGTTTCAACAAAACTTAATTGCAGGTATTTTATTATTATTATTATTATTATTGTGAAAATACTATACAGAGAGTTTACAATTACATGGGAAAGATAGTGAGTACATTCCTTATCAAGCATTGTTGCCTCCTCCTTTGTTTCCCCTTCCCATCCCTTCCCCTCTCCACTCCCCAACCCCCACCCCCTAACACACCCACCCCACCCCACCCTGGTTTGATGTTAATATAATTTGTGGAGGGGAAGAGAAAAAAACAAACTGTTTAAATAGGGTTACAGGTGGACCCATTACAACAATGAGATGTACAAGACATTATGCAGTTATTTTTTTAACACATGGAAATAACTATTTCCCTGAGAATGTTCTAATCATCTTAGAGCTGAGATCAAGTAATATTGTAGAATGCATCTGATATGGCCTTATTAAATTTGAAATTTGAAGTACTAATAACTGGATTACAGAGTTTAGAATGGAATCGAAGGTCATCTCCAGAAACAGAGCAGTTAAATCGAGTATAAATTGCGCATTTTCTAGAATATAGAAACCTTTGAACATGAAGACATACTCAATTGATGTGACTAAAAGGAAAAGAACATTTATACTCAGGTATTTTATCTTGTTCAGAAACTATCTCTTCTCTAAAATCCTATTGAGTACATGCAATTACATGTACACCACTGATATTCTCACAGCGATGTTTCTGAAAACATTGTAGAAAGAAAATTTCCAGGGATTGTCACCTATTTTATGTCACTGGCATCATATTAATGAAGCTTGGACAGAGCCCTAAAATTAGAGCCCGTCATCCTACTCATCAGTCCTTACCCAAGGGAATCAAAGTTACCATGTAGTAAATGAAAAAATGTCCCCCCAAAATGACAAATAAATCCTCAAGCTCTCTGTCCTGTAAATGTTCTTTTCTTTTTATCAAGCAAGTTCATGAGTATCAATAAATTTTTCTTATTTCAGGAAGCAAGGTTGAATATTTCAATAGTATAGCTCAATATTTAAAAATGTAATTGTTGTGATACTGAGGTCTCAAAATGTGAAACTCAGACCTTTGCAAACAAAGAAAAACAATGTGAATTTCTGCCTTTAAACCCAGGACCTAGAGTCTCTCTCCTGCACTTGTAGAATTTGACTCTTTCATACAATTTATTCGCTTTATACTTCATAGTATTTCATGTAGTTCCTCTTATCTAATCGATACTTCTTACCTTGTCTAAATAGAAATTAGAATTAAGATGGTTTGCATAAAGGTCTCACATACTAAATGAAATAGCTATCCTGGAGTCATATTTATAGGTATATAAACAAATATCTGAAGAGTTTAAAAACAATATTAGAAAGTAAAAGGTTATGAAAAGTGAATCAAAGAACAAGTATTGGTGAAGAATATGTCCTAGTGACTACACTAAATCTCCACTGGATCTGAATATCTGAAAAAAAAGCATATCATTTATCTTCATTAAAGCACACAGGTGGACAAATTACATAAGTTCAAATGAACATAGTGTTCTGAAAAGAAAAAAAATGGTTTCATACTATAGCACTTTTTCTTATATTTGAAGATTCAGGTAATAGTTTCAAAATGTATATGCTAGCATGTATAATCTATGAAATTTAAGGTACAAAGTTTATAATAGTAAAGTTGAATTCTGTTGGTGAGTTTAAGACACACTGGAGTCTTTTTCATACTAGAAATGTTAATAACAGGGAGTAAAATCAACTGAGAATTTAAGAAAGAAAGGTGAAAATAGTAGCAAATGTTATCAGTGCCTTTCCAGTTGCTACAAGTTGACAAGTGAGAGTCTGATGAATGAAAAACTGAAAGGTTTCTAAAACAAAAAGAAGTTCTACACGTCTATCATAAATTATAAGCCAGGAAAAAGATAAGGATTAAATGTTAATAATTTAAATAAATCATTTCTAAGTTCTATGAAGGAATTATGGAACTTGAGTATGTGGGAAATTATATAAATGCTCAAATTTTAATAAGATTCTGATATAACTCAGAGATGGAAAGTTGAATAAACCAGCTGGAGAGAGAGAGAGAGACACAGAGAGAGAGAGAGAAAGAAAGAAGGAGGGAGTGAGGGAGGGAAAGAATGTGTTCGTTTGTGTGTAAGAAAGAGATCTGACTCCAAAAACAAAGTATTAAAAGTCAAAAATATCTTCGTGAAGCCTCAAATATATTCTTAAAGTTCAAGAATCATCCTTATAAAAGGAAAGACATTGTTAGAAGTTTCAGACAGAATAATTTATAGATCTTGTAAAATCTATTAGTAAGATCTTGAAAGAATGAAAAAAAAATCCTGATTTTCACCTTTGCACTGAAATCAGCTACCTGGATATAGGAGGCATGGCTTCATACTGAACTTACAGCTAATTCCTGCTTTAATGAAAGAATAATCCTGTATCGTGCTAGTGATTGTTTGCTGTGGCTTTAAATGTTGTTTTTGTCTTGTGCCTACCATTGTGATGTCTAAGCAATGTGAGTCCATCAAGGATAAAACTATGCTAATCATCAAACAGTAAACATGGAGACTTGTCTAAAAATACATTCTATTTATTGCAGCAATATGTGAGAAGCAGTTTCGGTTCATGTGAGAAATGCTCATTATAAACACTCTTTATTTCTAACTACAAAAACATTTAGACACCCCTAGAAAATGAGTGTGAATATAATTGAAGTAATAATAATTTTGAAACAAATGAACAATTATAAATGGTGTCTATTATTTTTAGGAACTTGTTAACATATATTTACAGAAAAACATATGATCTGTTTGCCATTTGGAAAACCATGGTCTCATTGAAGATGTGTAACCTGAGTTGAATGTAAAAGAAATCCCCTTCATGAGTGGCTCACCATGGCACATTTGAGTGTTTGTCTGAGTTGATGGAGACAGGAAGGTTCTTTTACCTGAGCAGGCTTCTTAAGGTATTTTCTCCAGGAGTTATCTCATATGCATAGTAATTGGAGAGAAGAAAAAAAATTACCTGATGTTGATTTCATTTGGGGTTTGTAGAAAACAAAGAAAAGCTTTCATAGACAGCTTGCAAATGAATATGGTACCATATGAAACTTCTTATCCCACAGATTGCCCTTACTGAGATACTTCTATCAGGCAGCACTATACATTAGCAGCCATAGAAATGGGACCCATAAAATAGGAGGTAGGTAGGTAGGTAGGTAGGTGGGTAGGTAGGTAGGTAGGTAGGTAGGTAGGTAGGTAGGTTGGTTGGTTGGTTGGTTGGTTGGTTGGTTGGTTGGTAGGTTGGTTGGTTGGTTGGTTGGTTGGTTCGTAGACAAGAAGATGATGATAGAAGATAGACACATATGAGGGAAACCATGCAACCTATATTTCTTTGGGCCTAGAATATGTCTATAATATTCTTTTTTTCCAGTCTTGGGGGTTGAACTATGGTCCTGGGCACTGTCCCTCAGGCCTTCAGCTCAAGGCTAGGACTCTACCACCTGAGCCATACCACCACTTCCACTTTTCTGAGTAGTTTATTGGAGATAAGAGTCTCATGGACTTTCCTGATCTGGCTGGCTTTGAACCAAGCTCTTCAGATCTCAGCTTCCTGGTAGCAGGATTACAGGCATGAGCCCCTGGCACCTGGCTTGTCTATGATATTCTTAACAGGAGATAACAATAGCCCAATCACTATGTGCATAGTACCATGTATAATGAAGCATATCAAAATAAACTCCAAGAATTGGAAACAAGAGGTTCTTTTATGTTTTTATGTTCTTTTGTGCAGTTATTATTATTTTTTCTTTCTGTTTGAGTTTTTGTATCCTTTGTCTTGTATATAAGCTTGTCTGATCTGTGGAGGATGAATTAATGCAACAATGATACTAGACACTGTGTTGGAAATGAACTTTACAACTTGGAGTGGGAGGTGGTAAGCAGGAGAAAATGAGGGAGAGGGTAACAATGTTTAAAAATAAATGCACTCATTACCTTACTGTGGTAACTGTAATGTCCCTGCTCTTCATTTGATAATAAATAAAGAAGGTAGACACATAGATACATAAATGACAGATATATACATACAATAACATAGGTAGGTAGATAGATAAGAGATAAGATGTAAACATACATAACAAGTTAGATAACAGAAAGATAGATAATAGATAGATAGATAGATAGATAGATAGATTACAGAGGTAGGTTTGTAGGTAAGATATACAAGATAGGTTGATAAATAGATAAATAAAAGATAGATGATATATATGAGGATAGGTAGAATGGTAGTAGATTAGATAGGTAGATGATAGATAGATAGATAGATAGATAGATAGATAGATAGATAGAGGAACTTATTTATTATTTATTTGTTTATGGAGTCTGAGAAATCCCATGATAGCATGTCTGCAAGTTGGAGACCATAGGTTTGCTGATGACCTAGCTCAGTAGTTGTTTAAAGGCCTGAGAATCAGGGATGCCAGGGTGATATTTCCATTCTGAGTTGAGCTCCTGAGAATATGTTGGGAAAGAACAGTCAGGATACAAGTACCAAAGTCCAAAAGACTGAACATTATGTCAGAGAACCTGGAGTTCTACTGTCCAGGGAGAGATGGCTGCTCTCTCTAGAAGACAGAGAGTTCGCCTTCTAATACAGGGTAGGGACTCACTATTTACTGAATGAATTTTTTTAAGGAATATCAAGATTTAATTCCATGTAAGCATTCATATATATATATATATATATATATATTCATATATATATATATATAGTAAAAATACTGTACAGAAGGGTTACAGTTACATGATTCAGGTAATGACTACATTTCCTATGGAGCATTGTTACCCCCTCCTTTGTTTTTCCCCTACCATACCTTCCCTCCTCACCTCCCCAAATCCTCCCCGCCCTTCCCCCACCAAGTTGTAAAGTACATTTTCAACATAGTGTCTTTTACGTCTCATTGTTACAATGGGCCAACCTATATCCTTATTTCAGCATTTTGTTATTTCCTTTCCCCGCCCCAAATTAGAAAAATGTGTGTACAAGATGCAGGGCACCAGAATCAAACACAGTGAAAATAGGGATTATAACATGGGGGAAGAACATACAAAAGAAACAAAAAAAATCATATAAGTACATTATAAATACATTAAAAACAATAAGAAGAAAGATAAAACCACTGTGTCCCTATCTTGGGGTTTATTTCATTTGGCATCATCTTATATGGTCATATGTACATAGCTTTTGACCTTTTCTGCTTGTCCTAGACACATACTAGTTACTGCAAATAAGGGAAGCCATGGGACCTGTTTCTTTGGGCCTGGCTTACTTCACTTAATATAATTTTTTGCAAGTCTTTCCATTTCCTAACAAAGGGGGCAATGTCATTCTTTCTGATGGATGCAGAGAATTTATACATACATATATATATGACACATTTTCTTGATCCATTGAATGGAGGCACATTCAGATTAATTTAGCTAACTCAAAACTAAAAATTTACAGGACCAGATCTTTAAAAAAATCTTTTGGATGCTGCTTTCAAATAATAAAAACTTTTCATGGTACTAGAGATTGAACCAGGATCTGATACTTGCTGGCACAAACATATAACAAATTCACAAGGAATTGAAAAACACTAACAGTACTTACTTACTAACAGTATAAAAATGAGGGAAGAATGGGAAACAAAGGAGAGGCAACAATGCTTGATAAGAAACGTCCTCATTATTTTGCCCATGTAATTGTAACCCCTCTATACGGTATTTTCACAATAAAAAAAAAAGAGGGAAACTTTCAGGTGTTTTTTATACTTTCTTAATTCTCCTTGAATTTTTCTCTTTCCTTTGTATTACAGAGGATAGAAGTCACGACCCACACGAGAGATTAGTGCTCTGCTACTAAGGTACACACCAAAGCAGAAATGATGAAATATTAACCTGCAAATTTTTTTTAATTTTTTTTATTTTTATTTTTTTTAATTTTATTTTATTTGTGAACATACTGTACAGAGGGGTTACAATTGCATGGGCAGGATAATGCGTACATTTCTTACCAAGCATTGCAGC
>NW_012267410.1:2490317-2541606 GCF_000151885.1 Dipodomys ordii | reverse complement strand
AAATACATATCTAAGGGTTCATTTTCCTGACATCACATTATCTGACCTTTTCTGCTTGACTCATACATATACTAGATATTGCAAATAAGGGAGACCATGGGACCTATGTTTCTTTGGGCCTTAACCTGCAAAATTTTAATGAGCAGAAAATCGTAACTTCCATATAGTCCTCTATCTGTGGCTATGAATATCTCTCAAAGGTTATCTTCAAGGTTATAGAACAATATGATGACTGTCAAAACAACTTTAGAATTCAAATAGGAATAAGTAAACAGAACAAGTTTTGAAGACCAAGTCAGAAGGAAGGCAAAGCAGTCTTATGAAGTCAACAGAACTCGGAGCATCAGGCATGCTAGACAGTTACTCTCCATTGGATCAACAATATTAGCTATTTTTGTGTTGATTTTTTTATATAAAGTTTCATTTTATGCCAAGGCTAGCCTGGGTTAACTCCTATTTTTTCTTCTGTAGCTGGATAACAGGATGACATATACAATGGTAGCTGGCCATTGTTCAGCATGAATTCTGGTTTGCTTGTTTTTTTTAATGTTGTTGTTTTGAATTTTTTGATATCAAACATAGATGCGTCTACATTTGCTTATTTGTTTCAGTCTTGAAATCATAGGCTCAACTATGAGAATCAATTCATTTTTCTTTTAATTAGTATTTCTTTCATATCGGTTGGCAGACCTAAGTCTCACAGATCATAAGGTAAAATATAAGACACACTCTACTTTTAGGAAGTGACCAATTTATTAGCAATTCATATGAACAATGATTGGTGATACTAAAAACTAGATTTTAAATATGACTATCAAACAAAGCATTTAAGCAAGATCTTAGTTACATCTAATGTTTCTGTAAGAAATGTGCAGTAGAAACCACTCTAGAATGAAGGAAGAAATAGTCTCTCATAATTTATCCTTTTAAAACTTTGAGCAAATCCTTCCTTCCCTCCTTTCTTCATTTCCTCCTTTCTTCTTTCCTTCCTTCTGTTCTCTTCTTCCTTCTATTCTTTGCATTTTTGTGCCAGTACTAGGGCTTAAACTCATGCCTTGTGCTCTTGTTTGACTTTTTGCTCAAGTATGGTGCTCTACTATTTCAGCCATACCTCCTAATTAGTAGCTTTGTTGATACTTCATTGAAGATGAGAGACTGATGCACTTTGCTGCCTCCAGTAACTTTAAATTTTGATCATGAGATCTCAGCCTCCTGAGTAGCTAGGAGTACCTACCCTATCATTTTAATATAGGCATGAGCTACTATCATCTCAATTTGCTGCCTCATCTGGCTTCAAATTGTGATTCTCAAATCTTAGTCTCCTGTGTAGCTAAGATTGCAGGCAGGAGCTACCAGCCCCTGGCTTGTATTCATTTTTTCCAATAAAGTTTCTATCCATATGTACATCCATAACAAATATTAATCAATGGGGACTTTTCTAGTTTTATAAACTGTTGTGCCAATATTGAAGCTTGAACTCACAGTCATGCCCTTTTGCTTGTCTTTTCCTATCAAACCTGGAGCTCTACTACTTGAACCACACGTACACCTCTGTTTTTTGCTGGTTAATTGAGGGTAAGCATTACTCACACTTTCCTGCCCCAGGCTGACTTTGAACTGCAATCTTCTGATGTCAACCTCCTCAGTATAGAGGATTATAGGTATGAGCTGCCAGTGCCTGGCTCAATCCATTCACATTTTCTAAAAAACGCTTCACAGTGCTTTAATAAACTATGTCAAACTATGTTTGGCTCTTTCATTTTATTCACCTTTAATTGTTATACTTGATTTTCAAGTTATTCCCTTAACCTCCTTATTGCCTTCTTTTATAGTGTTCACAATGACAACTAATCTATCATGGGCCCTTCATATTACATAGGCTAAAAAGTCTTCTGAGTTCTCTCAGCGATCAAAAAGTTGTACTGCTTGCACGATTACAAGGCAGCAAGGAAGCATGCTGACAAGTGCAGAATCCATTTCATAGAGGAGAAATTCTCATCATATTTTGCAAGCTGATTCTCTTTTGCTCAGACCTATATTATAAGCTAGCATTGTTCTCACCCCCAAGTGATGAATGTATGTTGATGCCTTTTTCTCCTTTTAAAAAATAAATTTCCATCTGAGTTTTGTTTGTCACAAATGTGTAGACACACAGCTGTCTATCTCTAGTGGTTCTGCATACTCATATGTTGAAGAATGCATTCCAGTAACGTCCTTTAGAAGCCAACAGTGTAGTCTCTTCCTTTTTTCCCTACTTGAGTCTCTTTAAGTTTGAAAAATTATTCCTTCTGCATATGACTAATCAAAAACAGCAGTTCAATCATGGCTCTGAAATCATAATGTAAGGTAAGGAACACTGTTATTTTAGCAGCCTAAAATTTGAAACATTCTTTATTCGCTGGATGAACAGTACTTTCAAAGAGTATAGTACTGAGTTGTAGGTAAGGGAAAGGACAGATGTTCTGTCACAAAGGATGAGAGGATAGAAAAAAAACTTCATGTATTGTGTTGCACTGACACTGTCCAAGAATGGATCATGGCACAAGCTTAATTCCAACCACAGTAGGCATCGTGCAATGTCTCGTGGAGTTTCATGTGCAGATGTTTGGTTAAGATGTATGATAAAAGGTTTCAATCATGGACAGAAATGAAACAGAAGATATTGTAAGTTGAATTTTCAACATTTGTGACATGAAGCATGATGATAAACGTAATAAAAGCTTTAAAAATGCTTGTTTTAAAATGCTTGTTTGTAGGTAACAAAAATCAACTGGCATTTGTGACTGTCTTTTTAAAAGTAGAAAATTAATCGAAAAGATAAAAAAAGATCATGTATTGAAAAACTTGGCTGGGAGTCAAATCTTGGAAGTGGATGGATTACAGGGACCTGTTGGAGCACAGGTAACAGAAATCTAGAATGTAGGAGAGCACCTATCTGTGCTACCAAGTCGGGTTATCAGACTTGTTCTTTGACCTGGCTTTGCATAGGCCCTCCTGCTGCTTTCAGTCTTGAGCCTGTTCTTTCCCAGTTCAGCTGATGCTAACAGTCTTTTGCTTTTACTTTTTTTTTGTTTGTTTGCTTGTTTTTGTTTCATTTAGGCTTTGGTGTCCTTATGTAGCCCAGGATGGCCTGCAGTTCTCAGTCATCCATTTCAGCCTTCATGCTGGGATTATAGAAGTACACTACTATGCTTAGCTAGCTTTCATATCTTTCCTTGGCAAATGAAATCTTCTGTGTCTCCTCATTTTAGCTCATCCAATTGATGCTATGAGAGCATTGACAAACTGCACAGTTGAGAAAGCATAGTTCCCACAAGGCCTGTCTCACAGCTAACGTCAAGCCCAAGTTCAAGGTCTTCCCAAGACATGCCAATTTTTGACAATTACTAAAAGAATTCACAGAATTCACCAACAATTTTTGTACTCAGAGTCATGACTGATTGCAAGGAAAAGAAACAGGTTAATTTGTGATCATTTGGATAAATGCCCAAAATTGGGATTGCTGGGTCATAGGGGGAGTCTATGTGGAGTCTTTTGAGGAACCTCCATACTACTTTCCAAAGTGGTTGAACAAGTTTACACTCCCACCAACAATGCAGTAAAGTTTCCTTCTGTCCACATCCCCTCCAGCATCTGATCACAAACAAGACCAGACTAAAGCTACTAGCACAACTATGTTTCTTGCAGCATTATTTACCATAGCTAAGAAATGGAACCAACCCAGATGCCCCTCAGTAGATGAATGGATCAAGAAAATGTGGTATATATACACAACGGAATTCTATGCCTCCATCAGAAAGAATGGCATTGCCCCATTTGTTAGGAAACAGAAAGCCTTGGAAAATACTATATTAAGTGAAGTAAGCCAGGCCCAAAGAAACATAGGTCCCATGGTTTCTCTTATTTGCAATAACTAGTACATGTCTGAGACAAGAAGAAAAGGTCAGATAAGTTGATGTTAGGTGAAATGAACCCCAAGATAAGGATTCAAATGTTTTTTTTTTCTTTCTTGAGATTGTTTCTAACATATTTATAAGATAATTTCTTTGTTGCTTTGTATGTACCTCCCCCACGGTATAATCCCTGCTTTCACTGTATTTGATGTCAGTATAATTTGTGGAGGGGAAGGGAAAAAGTAAATGGCTTAAATAGGGATACCGGTGGTGGACCCATTGTAACAATGAGATGTACAAGTTTTTATGTTGCAAAATGAACTTTACAACTTTGGGGGGGGAGGGTAATAAGGGGGATGGGAAGGGGAACCAAAGGAGGAGGCAACAATGCTTGGTAAAAAATGTACTCATTATCTTGCCCATGTAATTGTAACCCCTCTGTATGGTATTTTCACAATAAAAAAAGAAACTGGTTAGGATGCAGCCTTGGGAGAAGACATCAAACATCACCAAATAGTTGGAATCAGCTTTTAGGAAGAGTCTATTTTTGCTGGAAAGCCTGATATATCTGTAGTTATTGTTGGTTGAAGAGGTCTATGTGGATTGATTAGGGCATTTCATGAGTCACTCTATTTCTAACAATTTGTGACTAATCTGCCACTTAATAAGAACAATGTTTATGGATTAGGAGTTTGTTGTTTAAGTTGTGTGAAGTTTCCTTTGACATTTTTCTTAAGCCTATATTTTTAGTATATGCAAAACATACTTGGTGTATATTTCTGGTAAGTTAAGCCATGCATTACCTTACCGGAATATTTCTTCCTTTAAATCTATCAATTCTCTGTTGGTATATCCAATTATTCTCATTTTAGAGTTCTTATGGACAAGCAGTCTTAAAATACATTTTGAGTATCTTAAAGCAGAGAACATTGTAGAATACAGTTGCTACTGTTAAGTCTCACAAGATTTCACTCTAATTTTAAATTATTTATTTATATTTAGTTTACTACTTCCATATTTCTGTTTTTGGTTATTATTAGACCTGTTTCTGTTGATTTCTTCTGTGGATGTTTGTTCTACTTGCCTTTAAGTTTTTGATAAGTCATGCTCTTATTTCTCAGTATAGTACTGTGGTCTCTATATAACTGGTAAATACATACATAATTTTAATTAACACTAACTACATAATTCTATTCATTTTATTAAGTATATTTAAGATATCAGTATTCATCACTGAAATATTGCCATATCTTTTTCATCCCTTTTAAATTTTGTTTTATTGTAAAGATGCTGTACAGAGAGGTTACAGTTACATGAGTAAGGCAGTGAGTACATTTCTTGTCAAGCATTTTTACCCCCTCCCTTGTTGTTCACCTACCATCCCTTCCCTCCCCTACTTCCCTCACTCCTCCCCACCCCCACCCAAAATTGTAAAGGTGAATTCCAATATACTGTCTTATGGGTATCATTGTTGCTATGGGTCAACCTGTGTCCCTGTTTCAGCATCTTGTTATTCTCCTTCTCCTCCTCAAATTAGACAAATGAATATATAAGATGCAGGGTACCAAAATCAAGTACAGTGACAACAGGCTAGAATATATCACAGGAGGAAGAACATACAGAGGAAATAAAAAATGATCACATAGTACATTAAAAACTACAATAACAAAGAAAGACTTCTTATGTCCATATCTTGGGGTTCATTTCACTTACCATACAGCTTAAACTGGAAACTTCTCAATTTCAAGACAATACAAAAAATTTAAAGACATGAATGCAATTAATTCTTGGTCATCATGCCTTTTGGTAATTTGCTTTAATTGCTTAATGTTTCACAGCAAAAATTCACGAGTCGATTATACTTTTTCATTCTCTATTTCATTTTTATTTGCAAATTTTGATCTGGGGGACTTTCCTTTCATTTGAAAAATGTCCTTTGTTATTCAGTAGGTTTATGTACTAATGTATTTTCTTCTGAAAATATTTTACCTCATCTTCATTTTCAAGAAATGTTTTAGCTGGTTATAGACTTCTAGGTTAAAATATACCCTTTAATAATTTTGGAGAATTTTATTCTATCATACATTAGGTGTAAGTGTTGCATTCAGAAGATAGTTATTACCTCTGCTGCTATTCATTTGAAGGTCATCTGTCCTTTTCATTTTCTGGCTGCCTCTCATATTTATTTGGGATTCAATGGTTTTACTATGATTTGTATTTCTTATAATCTTGTTTAAGAGCTGTCATGCTTTTATAATCTATTTTAAAATTACTTAATTGGTTTTAAAAATTTTCCAAATCACCCCTTTTCCATAACTCTGGTGTGTTTGTCTGCTTTTCTCCTGAGACACTGATTGCCTGTATATTTTCATGCTCTATGAGTTTCTTATTCCCATTTTAATATTTCGCATTGGTTTTTATTTCATTTTAATACTGACATGTCTCCTAACCTATATATCAGATAATTGATTTTAATCAGTAATGCTTTGTCTGCTAGGAAGCTTATTTATTAAGTTATTAATTCCATTGTATTTAAGTTATTAATTTTATTTATTTGCTTTTCTAGATATCATCTGATTTTTTGCATTGTGTGCCATTTTTCCATCTAGTTCCACATTTTACTTCTAGTTCTACATTTTATTATCTTAATTGTGATAATTTTGTCATCATTATGTGATAATACTAATACCCATATTATCTCTTCATTTTTTCTATTTTGTTCTTTTCATTTAGTTTTTCATTTCTCTTGGTTATTCTAAGGAAAAATTGCAGGAAATCTTCAGATTAAAAATAGTCAAGGTTTGCCATAATATTTTCTTCCCCAGAAGGCATCTATTCTTAGTTCTTGAGGCTTTTGAGTGTAGGAATGTTTCACGTTAACTGACTTTTGGGTTGGGTTGATTTTATTGAGTAAGTTTTAGTGTTTAGGAGTTTTGGCTCATTTTAAAGACCAGATTCCACCTAGAGTGCTATCCTCCAGTGACCAGAACATGATTCCTGTGCGATCCCTGGACTTCAGTTTGTGTCTCTGTGTTTTTACCTCAGACTGGCAAAACCTTTACTGAGCCCCTTGATACTTGGCCAGTACTTTTCAATACTCATTTTTTTTTGTCGTGGGTTGTGGGTCTTGAACTATGGGCTTAGGCGCTGTCCCTGTGCTTCTCAGCTCAAGGCAAGCACTCTACCTCTTGAGCCACAGCGCCACTTCCAAGTCAAATGTTTTGAAATAAAAAGCAGTGTAGAGTTTTGTCTCTCGGAAATTTTAGTAACGTAATCTTGGTTACAAAACAGATTATGTTTTCAACCTGAAGCTATTCTCCACTTATCGTCTAAGAATATGTCTTGCATTCTCCATGATGCAATTCACATTGCCAAGAAGAAATGACCACGAGAGGTGTGGCACACAGAATGATGCTGATTCACTTTGACACATTTCCTTGTGAATTCCTAGTCTTCCCAGTCTTTACTGGTTGGATAATCCTCTCACTCCATATTTTATCCAGATTTCTTAGTTGTTCTTGGTAGTAGGGTTGGGTGAATGTTAATTCAGGATCCTTAGAAATGAACTCTGAATCTTATAATGGTAAGGCTGCTCAGAGAGTATAATGCTCTGTCTTTTGTAAATATCTAAGCCAACCTTTTCCACCAACTCTGAAAAGAACATCCTCATGGTAGGAAACAGAGTTGGTTTCAAATCTTGGTTCTACTACCTACTAACTCTCCTACCTTTTACACAGTGTCTAATGGGTGTCGTTGTCCTCCTGTGTAAATACAAAATGACACCACAAAACATCTATCTCATAATGTGGCTTTAATAATTCATTGTGATAATGTATATAAATCTATTAGTAATTTTATTTTCCTTGGGTGTTTTACATTTGAAAATTTCTTAAACAAACATATTTTGGTATAATTACAAATAGTCAAGTCATATTTACTCTAGTAAAATCATCCATTAAAAATGTAGTTTTAACAGGTCATCCTATACTATATTACATAATACTTATGTTAATTTGAACTAGAAGTGTATTTGTACTTTCTTCCCAGATGTCTAACTCATCTCTCCACGTTTCTGCTCAAATATTTCTTTTGAAAAAACTTTATACTATTATTGTCAAAATAGTGTAAAATAAACAGTAAAACTTAGTATTGGTGACAAGTTAAAATGCTGACATGATTTTGAGCTGTTAAAAACTATAAAATTTGAATATTGCTGAATTTTGTTGGGTGACTAACTTCTTCACTAACATATGTATTCATATTTATCCTTCTACACACACACATGCATGTACACACAGACACAGACACACACACAGACACACACACACATACACACACATGGCCCTTTTTTAACTTAAATGAATGCAACCAGCTAAAAGGTCATTAAGATCTAAATTATTTCATAGAAAAATTTCACTTTGTCATTGTGGATTTAATTTAACTTACTTATTTGTTTATTTTCTCTTACTTGGGACATTTGTCTACTCAATGAGCTTTAAAACTCAGATGAAATAATAAATAATGCATTTTATTAATAAAGCCAATGAATGAATGCTGTGAGAAATTAATTTGTAAACAAAGAAAGCATTCAAAAACTTTAATGACTTATTTATATGTCAATTGGCAGGGTTTTTCATATTGAAACAAGATTTCTCCATGTTTTCACTCTATAAATTGGGTTGGGAGGTGATCTGAATGAAACACATGGATAAATATCAAACCAAACGTTGCATTCTGGAAGATGACAATTCATGCCGAAGAAAGATATTCAATAAAAAGAAAAGGCTTAAATCTGGAATGGAAAGAGTTTTATAGGAAAGTGCTCTAGGGAGAAATAGGGAAAGATGAAGTCCTTCACAGCTAGTTTTGTTCCAAAAGGCTTGTGAAAGACAAAGGGCTTGAGTGGGCTGTTTCTGTGAAGAAAGATGAAGAAGGTATTCTGGGGAGCAGGGTGGTACAGCGGCAGAAGATGACCGGACACATTTTGGAGTAGGAAAGGGTAGGCTATATCTGGCATGAAATGATATACAAGGCTTTAAAAACACTTGGAGTCAGAGGGTCAAATTAGGACACTGCTCAAATGCAAGGCTTAGGAATCTGATCTTAATCTTGTGATTATGTAGAGCAGAACTGCTGTAGAATGTATAGCAGTTGTGTCTGGTGAGAAGAAGCCCTAAAGGATGGACTCTCAGGAGAGAGACAAAGTATGGAGTTGTACATTGACCCATGGTATCAATTGATTCTACTCAGGATGGCAAAAGATTTGAAGAATGTATGTCAGGATTGTGTTTGTACACATAGTACAGGCTTACCCATCATTTCACCCTTTCTCTAAAAATGTATTGTATTCGTATTTGTGAAGCAGATGTATGTTGAATTAATACTCAATAATAAATCTGAAAAACCACCAGTTGAACCAAAAATATTCAGTACAGTCTTCTGTGTTTGGCAAGCATACCCAAACTATTTTTAAAATGAATAAATAAAAGAAAGGCTGAGTGAGCTCTGCATGAATATTGGACATGTGAAACTTCAAAGATGGTTTAGTATGGAGAGAGAATATCCAGTATACAGATTCTTTCTCTTTACCAGGCAGTTTTATTATTTGAAGCGCAGTTGAAGATAGCCAAATCTGTAAACAGGAACTAGAGGTCTTACCCAGAGAGATTGTATTCCTAGGCAAATAAAAACATGTAAAGAATTGAATATTTTAACAATTCCTAGTGTTATACATCTAGTCTGTTGATTTCACAAGTTTGAGAAAATCAGGGGGGGTCAGGGCTCTGATTCAGATCAAAACTCAAGTCAGCTTCTGGCTAATTGAGACTATAAATAGAGATGTCGTCCAGACCCTGCTTTGGTATTCCATCCATGCTAAGCAGCCAGGAGAACATTAGAGGTGCTGTCCACTAGCTTATCATTATTGTGGATATTTTATCACCCTTTTGGACCCTCTTGTCCTACTGTGAGAAAAGTCATACCATTTTTCATTATATTAATGGGGCATGTGGCACAAATAAAAAAAGCACTTGGTTCATACTGGGTACTTGCAAGAAGAGAATATTTTTAAATATCTGTAGGTGGTTCACTAACACAGGTAATTGAGTTTCCACATATTTCTCCTTTGAGCTTTTTCCATAGGGTGTTCTGTCATAGCGTTAAGGTGGGAAACAAGATCTGAAAGCTTTTAAGGAAGTATTACCTTCCTTAGCCCGATGCCTCAAAAAAAGTACTTTGTTAACTTGCTTCATGCTCCCTTTTATAGCAGTCATTTTTTTAACTCAAAAAAAGAGAAGCAAATGCCATTTTTAGAGAAATAGCAAAGGTGTTAACACTCCCACTTAAAGTAAGTGACACAGATATTTCACAAAAGACCTGTATGCTGGCTCAAGGCAATGTGTTCGGTAGTGACGTGAGGACCGCTCCACGTGCCAGGGGAGGACAAATAGCTCTCCTGGTAATTCTAAACATGTGTAAGTTATAACCTTCTCTCCTGAAAAAGGATTTTTTTCCTCTTTCTTTATTGTAATCATATGCCTTTCAGTACAGACTTGTTTTACCTTTCATCTGAGCAGGAATAGTTGGCATTGAGGGATGCATTTGAAATTAGGGACTTATACTTTTTTTCTTTATACTGATTTAAACATTGCTAGGTACTTATCTTTAAAAATAAAAACACAAGGATATTGCTAGAACTGTGAGTAGCCCTAGCTTTGTATTTTTATTTCCCAGTACTTGTCTTTTTTTCTAATATCTTCTAATAATCAGGGTAGTTATAAAAGATAGGCCCCAAGTGGTAGATATTTGTCACCAGATGTGTGTGTGTGTGTGTGTGTGTGTGTGTGTGTGTGTGTATACCAGTATGGGTCTCATGCTCTCACCTGGCTTTTGCTCAAATCTGGTACTCCACCACTTGAGTCTGCCACTTCAGTATAGAATTTTGCTCATTAATTAGAGATGGAGTTTCACTAACTTTCTACCTAGGCTAGCTTTGAACCAAGATCTTCAGGTTTTAACCTCCCAAGTAGCTAGGAATATAGGCAAGATACATTTTGTCAATGAGTTGAATATGAAATGCCTGAAGTTCCTAAGATAATCTGTATGGGTCAACTGATCACTATATCTGTGAACCTGGCTTATAAACATGAAAGTAGAAGCTCTAGCTAGTCTATGTGAGTCCTACAAGTTGACACTGCTTGTTCAAGATGAGTAGAGAGCATGACTTCTAGGTTTAGGCCCTCAGTTACTTCCTGCCTAGGTCTCTCCCACACTGCTGGGTCCAGGCATGCTGTTCATTCTATTTGACCTGAAAAGTTTGGATAGAAATATTTCTAGTAAATGCCTAGCTAAGAATTCCATGTATCTCCACATGATAGACAAAAAGACATTGTAAATGAATCCAGCCATTTCACTCATTTATTAATATATTATTGTATACAATCACTCAATGGGTGTTTGCAGAAGTATGGGTAGACCATGGATTAGAGTGTGGTGTGTTGGGGAAGTAATGAAGGAATCAGCCAAAAATCCCTGTCCTGAAGAACTGGCAGTCTAGGGGGAAAGAGATAATAAATGAAAGGTTATGTTCAAGAATGGAAAGTATTCCAGAGAAAAATAAAGCACAGAAGAAGAATGGGAGTGGGGTAGGGTGAAAGTAGGCAAGACAGACTAGGAATTTTAACAAAGACACAAAGTTGTCAGTAATTATGAAAATTATTTACTATGTCTAATCTTACACTGACCTCCTCAAATCTACAAATTAAGTTCCATTCCATCACATCTTAGGGAACAAGAGATTCAGAGAGTTTAGTTGCTTGCTCAAGGCCACAAAAGTGAGGCCTGGAGGCATCAGAAATGTGCACACAGGATGCCGACCAGATACTTTTCCTACTCTCCGAGTATTCATGAATTATATTCAGCATTATCCTGCGTATCACCAAAGGATATGCTGGGTATGTATGTGTGTGTGTGTGTGTGTGTGTGTATATACATATATAAAAAACATATATATATATATATATATATATATATATATACCCACACACACATATACACACATATATGTGTCTAGGGGAGGGGGACAAAGAGAGAAAGTGATATAGAAAGAGAAAGTGAGAGAGAGATGGAAAACTAATATGTTAAGAAAACAAAAGAGTAATAGAGAACTCAATGTCTTTCTTTAATAACAGAACAAAGCAGGCCAAATTCGCTTTTCTTAATTCCTCTAAGAAATAGTATCAAAGGCATCACTGCTGTTCCCTTTGCCACTGAGACATTGAGTAATCAAACCCGGAGCACACACTCCTGTTCAGCGTCTCAGCATGTGGAAAATCATCATATTTAGTCCCTTTCAAACAGAAGGTTACAGCCAATATGCCTGTGCAAGAGATGCAATGAACAAAAAGACATCTGTTTGAGAGGCGCACATTGAGGAAATAGTCCAAGAGCCACCGTATTATCTTTTGCACTGTGAAGAATGTTCACATACGTTTTCTTGCCAGGTAGTTCTCCAAAAGTTCTTAAGTCCCAATGGGTGAATATCAATTCTGTGTGACTTAGTTCAGGGAGTCCTATCCTTTTGCATTCCATATGCTGAAAAATCACACTTGCATGAAGCCTACATCAGAGAAACAGTGCACTTTGGGATCCTTGGAACAGCAACAGATTATTTCTATGCCAACCAATATTGTCACTTGAACTTGACTCACTTATTGTGGTCCTTTCCTTTTCATATATACGTGTTCTTCATTAGATTATTAAGAAGATGAATTTGATATTTAATTCATGCCCATTTTCAAAAAAAATTTCTTACTTGAATTGTTCTTTTGGAAACAAAACAAGCTAAAAACTAGACTTTGTATTTCAACTCCAGCTAAAGAGTCCTGAAAGGGACATTACAGAGAGATGAGGGTGCTGGGCACTGCTTTAATCACACATGTGTTGGGGTAACAGGGTCTTTGTTGCTCTGTGAGGGATGGTCTTCTGCAAGCTGACTCCACTTCAGATCTTGTGTTTAGAGACCAGCTGTTCTGGGTCCTCTGTGGGGATGGCAGTGACCCACAAGCACACTGAGGGTGGTGCTGGACCTGCTGTTGCTATTCAAGTCACTTCCTGCAACATTTGGCAGGCAGTGCCCAGGCAGCAGGGAGTGGGGGAAGTAGAAGGGGACTCGATCAGGCATACTATAATTGATATCTGATTGATGAATGTATAACGTTGTAGAAATAGCTTCATTTAAAAAAAAATGGAGCTCTGAGAATAGAAACATGGAGCTACGCTTTCATAGGACCATAGAAGCTGGAACTTGATTTTTACTTGTTGACAAGGAAAAATTATTTTTCTATGTATTTATCTGTCGAAAAGAAAAATGCAAATATCATGTATTTTCCTATCAAGGAAACTAAACCAAAGAAAACAGCTTTAAATTATTCACAGAGGAAAATGAATTGAGAATCCTGAATTAGATTGAAATATTTACAGCATTAGAATTATTGGTCTTGCCAACTTCCTTGTGTCTGTCCAGGAACATAAAAATGAAAATTCAAATGATCTCAAGGGAGGCTAAGAAAAAGAACAACTTATTTAATCTGAATAAAAGTTAAGTAAACTTAACTGTTTCTTCCCTGAAAAAGATACTCTTTAAAAATAATCTAAGGTGAAAGTAAATCATTTCAAGGCATTTAGACTCATAGTCATTTTTCTTTCTCATATAAATACGGTATAGAGTCATACATTCTTCCTTATTCCTCTCATTTGGGCTGAGACTGAATCAAATGCATGACAAATATTTCTTCCAAATTTATTTATTTTTTGTAGAATGTGAGGATATCATCTGGGGTGCCAAAAGAGAATCTGTCATGATATCGATTATGTTGTATTAGATTTTAGATTTCACCATAAATGTGTAAAGGCTATAAACACCAGCGCTCCCCAGTGATTTAACAAAATCATTCCTTCCCTGACCACATAATTGCTAAATTGTGCGTGTCAAATGGCTGCAGGATATTCTGTCTCTTTCCAGCAAGTTATCAAGGGAAGCTTGCTGGAGAATGGCGTTGTTTACGTGTCCTTTAAGTTAGGAACTCAAAGGTCAAGAGTAGCCACAAGCATTTTCGCTGAGTAACTGCTCGTTTTCCCAAGCTTTCTAAGGGGTTGCTCCGCTGATCCTTATCATTTATTACTAGATGTGGTTTTCCCTTCCTCAGTCAAAGCCAACTTTTTCACCTAAGTTTTATTACCATTCACCACAATGGTTAGTCATAGAATAATATACATTCATTATATGCCTATACACTAAATTGACAGGATAACATTGATTTATTTTCCTCATAATTATTTTTGAAGGCCTTTCAAAAATGTGTACATTTTTCAAACCATTAAAATTTGAGTATAAACAATAATTAACTGTGGAGTGTGCAGGACTATTTAACATGAGTACAATCTAAGAGCCCTTATTTGTAGTGGGATAGAAAGGTCTTTCCTTAATGAGAGAGAGTGTTTTGTCTGATTTTGGTGCTAACTTAGGAGTAAAGAGGTTCTATTAATACCCTGTGAGTAATGTAGTTGAGAACTGTGAGGCTCCATTTAGCCTGTAGTTCAGCATCCCTGCTCTTCCTGAGCCTTTTCTGTGAGTCATTCTTCTGAGCAGTTGTCATTGGTTGTTCTCCTATTGGCTGAACTGCTATTGCAAGATTAATCTTTAGTTTTGACAGTTAAAACAGTTGCAGCAATTAATTACTAGGGAATAATTTCTCATCCTGAAAGTACAGACCATGAAAACATGTTCATAAATATGCTGCGCTACTTAACTGTTTTCCTCAAAGTATAACCTAAGACATCTTTGTGATGACAAGTTCTAAAACTCACAAATTGCATATTCCTATAAGTAAAAGAAGTAGGGAAAAGGGATGATCTGATTTTTTTTTCCCAAGGAAGACTTGAAAACATATTTGACATTCACATTTGATCAGAAGCCCATGATTACATTGCATATGTAAACTTCTTCAATCTTCTATAAGACTTTTTTTTCCATCCTGTTGGCTTAATTACGGTGATATCATTGCAAGAAATACAGTTCCTTCGTGTAAACCTTGAAAGAACAAAAGAAAGCACATGATGACCAGAACAGGACACTATATTCAAAACACAGACAAAGAATCTAAGCAGCAGATGAAATCCCTGTTAGCATCTGAAACAAATGAAAGGAAAACAGATTGTCATCAAATCTTCATCTTTTTTTCAAAAGTTTGATACATATTTCTTGGGGGAATAGTTTGCAAATGATATATAAAATATGTGAAATACAATTGTAAACAGACATGCAATTTACCTAGGTTACAATCTGTTCCATGATCTTTGTTCATTCTTAAGAAAAAAGACAGCGTACACCACTTGGAACAGGATTGTACTGAAATAAATCTAAGATTGAATTATTAGAACTGACATTATTAATATTTTTTTAATATTCTATGGCTTTCTCATGATTCTTTGCATGCCACATCTTTAGCAAACCCCAGTGCCTTAATCATTTTAAGATTTGCTGTGTTCTCAATAGCTATTTGCTGGTATGCAAGCACAATCTCTTTGAATGGCAATAAATATGCATGGCTAAAAAGAAAGCTATAATCAGAAATTCGTATGTCTGAAGTATTAACTGCTATATGCAGTGTTTCTTACACTCTTGTTTGCTGAACACATGTTGCCCTGGGGTCTGAAACTGAGCTACCCTTGGCCTTTTGTAGCACTTTGGTCTCTTTCTTTCAGTAAAGGCAGGGCTCGGTGGGGGTGAGGTGGATGGGAGGGGTAAGAGCAGAAAGGGCAGGAGGGGAAGGTGGCTAGGCCAGCAAAGAAAGGCAAAGCTTCCCGTGGATTACTGTTGTCAGAGCATGGGAAAACTGAATGCCATTGCCCCAATGTGCCTCCTTCCACCCCACTTCACCCAGCCGGCCACCAGTCACTGACCACAGCTGAGCTGCGATTGCTCTCACCCTTTGAGTTTGCACATGTGCCAGAGCGCTGACTGACACCACAGTTCGGAACTGATTGTACAACATTGTCCTGCACAAGCCATGCAGAAAGCTCAGCTGGCCCTGCTCAGGGCCGGGCTCACAACAGAGAGCGTTTCTGTCTAGGTGGTCAGCCGTGGAGCCCTGGTGCTGACAATTGTCTTTGTGTATGTATCTTGCTACAGAATCACTGGAGTAGAAATCGAGGATTCAGTGCTTTCAGGGGGATGAAAAGGCGAAAGATCAGATACCTTGGTTTTATTGTGTACCTTGAGCTTTGCAGGGATTTTCTCAAATAGGAAGACCCTCGTATAAGAAGTATAGTTTATCAGCCCTTCTACTTACCAGTGCTGTATAATGTTCCAACTCAGCCAGTTTTTGTGGAGTTATTAAAAGGTATATTTTGGATAAGCCCATATGCTGATCTGATTTTAAAAGGAGAAGGATTTTTAGGAAAAATAAGAGATTGCAGCTGGTAGCTACGGTAGTTTACTATTTTTGAACAGCTCTTTAGTATATGGTATTTTAATTCATCCCACAGATTCAAATTGGACTTTGACTGCGTACACTAGGATGTACTGTATGGCGTTGGGAGTAATGCTGGTTTGCTAAAATTGCAATGTAGATTGATGCTAAAGAAGCAGCTTTGCCATTTCTAAAATCTTCTCAGGCATTTCATACAGAATGAAAATGCTGACGGGCTAGCTACCTCTGCAAACATGGAGGCAGTAAATGCACACAGTCTCCATCCTTCCACTTTCTAAGTACAGAATGGGTAATTAGTATTGCTCAGGCTGTTAGAAAGATGTGCAGCATTCTCATACCACAAAGAATGCTGATTTTTCAGGGGTTTATAATCAAACCAGAAGGGAAAAAGTGCTGTAGATAAAATTGTTATCCAAGTTTCAGCCATAGGCAATCTTATTTTTATTAAAGTGAAATAATCAGTCAGGGCTATGTATTCCTGGCTAAAGAAAGGTAGTAAATAGACAATATCTGAATTCTCCGAATTTTTCTCCCATGACTTGCATTCGTTTTTGTCTCTATTTTGCAATTCAAAAACAACTCCTGTGTGCCCTTTGGATCTTGAAATCACTTGATGAAGAGGTGATTTTTATCTGCACATTGATGGACTACATCATGATAAAATTCCTCAGCATGGCACCTAGCAGGTAGACATGGCATATCAAAGTGTCCATGCGGGCCCTTTCCAACCACGTCTGCCAGGATTCTCTGCCCCTAATATTGGTGGTCATGATGCATTGGGTTTCCTTATTAATACTCTGCTAAGCCAAAGAAAACCTTACTTAGACTCACTCCACCCTGAAAGCAATTAACCTGTAACATGAGCTCTAACATCGCTGCTCATACAGGGGACCAACAAAGATTTGTTATTTGGCATAAAGACAAGTTTTAATCCTCTCCCAGTAGAAGTCTCCAGAGAAATTTTAGCACATGGACATTACTGAACAGACATGTTCCAACTGCCCTGGTATGATATACTGGATTTGTTCCAAACACAGAAAATTCACCAAAAGCCATTGTGTAACATCAACAATGGATCATAAAATATTCATCTCCAACAATCTCTACTAAATAAAGAATAGATTCAAACTAAAGATAAAAACTTACAACAATTGAATTGGTTGAACTACTAAATCTTTACCAATATCAGTAAACATGCCCATGTGTACTTGCAAAGTATTTTAATTTTGTATTCATTTTTATTAATGCTGCCAGAACCAGGCCATTGAATCAATGTTTCCTGTTTGCTTGCATCAACCCATTGGCAAAGCATCTTTCATTCCATAGTCATATATTCGTTTTTTAATTCAACCATCCTACAAACACTGATTGTTTATCTGTATTGATTGCATTTAAAAAGTATTTCAACATGTTAATATTTATTTTCTTTTCTTTGGACCCTAACTGCATCTTATGTGTTATTTATTTATGTATTATAAGGATTTTAAGGATTTAAGAAGCACAAAATGCTTCTTTCTTAAATGATGAACCCAATCTTTCTCCATAAAAGTCATGACCCATTTTTAAAAGGTTTTCTATATTACTAGATACAAGGCTCCTAAAGGACTCCCAATTGGAAGGTTACCTGTATTGTATAATCAACTCAAATTTAGCATGATCCAACCACAGTAGAATCTAAGTGATTTTTCAACTCATTTTTCTCATCATTTTACAGAGAAAAATGAAATTCTTCCCCTTTCCTTGACTTCTTCTTAGTTTCTCCATCCCATTCTGGCTAACCTATTTTGACAGTGAAATAATAACTCCACTGAACTATCCTCCCCATTGTTCATTATAGAGGAATTACAGACTTAATTTTATTCCTACTTAACTTCCCAGCCAATGAAATATCTGATGGAGTTATTCTGAAGACTATTTTTTAATAGTCTATTTTGTTTCTAGCTGAATTGCTTTATCTAACCATTTAAGTTGCAACTGGAGTACTGATTTGATATTTTTCTGCATAGGGATGAGCAGACTATCCATGTGGTTAAGAACAATGTCTGAGAGTTGCCATAAGAGCATATCTTTTGTACACTAATTAGTTTAAAATGTAAAATATTGAAATTGAAAAATCTAAAAGCAGCACTGGAGTTGGTAAGTTTCAGTGAGTTCCCTTGCTGCAGAATAATGGGAAAAAAAATTAGCACCCAGAGCTTCTTGGGAAATCTCTGGCTGTTCCATCATGTTGTGCAATGAAAGAGAAAACATATAGAAAGATAAATTCCACACTCATGATTCTGTAAAGGAACACATACATTTTTTTCCTACTGGGATTTGAACTCTGTCTTGTACACAGAATGGTTGCTTTATCGCTTGAGCCATACCATTGGCCCTGCTTTTTGCTAGATAATTGAAGGTGGAATCTGACAGATGTTTCTACCACCGAGGTTTGAAAACAGAATTCCTTGCATTTCAGTATCCTGAGCTGCTAGAATTACAGCCCTGAGCCATTAGTGCCTGGGTAAGGAACATATATATTTAAAGGGAGCAAGAAAAAAGAGGTCAAAAGCAAATTTATCTGATAAAACCTTAGTGCTCCGAGTAAGGTGAAATATGAAAAAGCTACTGGGTCAGATGAGACTGAACATAGCCAAGAGTTATACAGATAAATTCGACATCTCAGATCTCACCTAGGTAAATGCATAAAAGATGTATTGTTACTAACCAATGCTGCCCAGACACTGTGCTGTGAGTTTGCTCTTATTTATTTGTGCTTAGTAGCCCTAAGTAACATTCAAATGTCAAGTTGAAGACTTTGTAGCTTGTCTGGCTTTGATTTAAGTATAATTATGTGGTTGATGAGCTCTATTTTCATTCTTAAATGTAGGCATTTAAGAATTATGCTTATGGTGTCAATCGCTGGGCTGTCAAATCTCAAACACTAGAAATGTACAAGTAAAAAATCAAAGAAAAAACAAGGTCCCTCTTCCTCTGGTGTTTCCAAGATGCTGTGTCGTCTCCTCACCCAAGTTTTGCGTGCTGTCTCACTTTCTCTGTGATGAGGAGGGTACATCCCAACTCCAGCTGGTATGTCTATCCACCTCTCCAAAGGCAACCAGACTAAAAGTTTCCCGTCTCCCATGTTTTGAACATTTGTTGAAGATTCCGTGACATGCATGAAATGAGTAGAACAGACAAACCCGGGTGCTGAGACACAGTTTTCTGATGCCTCTGGCATATTTTGCCATGTAAGAGGCAGAATCAAATCCTGTTGTACCAACAGTAGCTTCAGAAAGAAAAGTGATCCAGCCATTAATTCTTTGACGGAAACGTTCTCTATTTTAGGGATGGGCAAAAGTAATTTTTACAACTCAAAGCTAGCTGTTTTCAAAGAGGAGAAAAAGAAAAAGCCTATTGGAACATTTAATCAGGATTCAGTATTATTGAGATATTTAGCTAGATGCAAAATTCTGTGGGGTAAAAATTGAAAGGAGTTCACTAAATCTGAAAATAATAGAACCTATTCAATTTATTTGCTTTATTTTGGGTAAATTATTTCGCTCAAATCTATCAAACCTCATCAGTTCCTCAGTATCTCCTTATTGTGAGGAACAAAGTCTTTGTAGATGATGGTAATGGGTTAGAATTACTGTGACTTTTTCCATGTGAAGGGAGCTCAAGCTGCATTGTGGCACAGGAGTATGACTCTTCCTGATCTGTTATTTAATGGTGGAACTAAGTTTACATCTCCTGGAGTGTCCAGACCAAACAGACACTCTTTAAGTATACGTACTTGTATGTATATTTTAATTCTCACAGTTTTATATGGTGTGTGTGTGTGTGTGTGTGTGTGTGTGTGTGTGTGTGTGAGTGAATGCATGCATATGCGTGCTGCTACTGTATATTGAACTTAGGGCCTCATGCTCTCACTTGGCCTTTTCCCTCAAGACTTGTACCCTACCACTAGAACCACAGATCTACTCTTGATTTTTGCTGGTTAACTGGAGATAAGAGTCTCATGCTTCCGTGTCCTGTTGGCTTCAAACCACAATCTTCAGATCTCAGCCACCTGAGTAAGATTACAAACATGAGCCACTGGCACCTGGCTTCTAGCCACTGGCACTTGGCTTCTAGGATGTTAGTAATCATTGTATATTATTAGATGATGTTAATGTATTAGAACCATTTGATGCGCTTTAGTCAACTGTCTGAAGCTTTCTCAAAATATCATTCTTAAATGAAATAAATGAAACTTATAAGCTAATTTTTTTCCTACAATGACCTAAGAAGCACATTGGGAGAAGGTAGGTCTTGGTTATTGATACAATACTTGGTAATAATGGAAATCATTCTTCGTTAGCCACCAGGAATAGAAGGCCTGGGCTTGAGAAGGACATCTCCAAACATTGTGGATGAAATCTAATGAACATTGTCATGAGGCATTTTGCATCTCAGTGTGAAAACTAAGGCTATCAGTTCCAACCTGATTTTAAAACTAAGAACTTTTAGAATAATTCAGTTTCCTTCCTTTACAATAGGAAAGGCTTTAGTAATCTGAAGAGTTTAGTTAATATTTTAATTTTCTCATTTATAGTCTTTTGTGTGTGTGTGTGTTTCCCTTTACTTTTTTAAATTTATGTTTTATTGTGAAAATACTGTATAGAGGGGTTACAGTTACATGGGCAAGGTAATGAATACATTTCTTTATTTTTTATTTTTTTATTGTGAAAATACTGTACAGAGGGGTTACAATTACATGGACAAGATAATGAGTACATTTCTTATCAAGCATTGCAGCCTCCTCCTTTGTTTCCCCTTCCCATCCCTTCCTATCCTCCTCCCACCCCTCCACACACAATGGCCCCCCCCCAAAGTTGTAAAGTTCATTTTTCCACATAACGACTAGTACATCTCATTGTTGCTATGGATCCACCTGTATCCTTATTTAAACTATTTGTTTTTTCCCTTCCCTTCCACAAATTATACCAACCTCAAATACAGTGAAAGCGGGGGTTATATTTGCAATAACTAGTATAAGTCAGATAAGTTGATGTTAGGGAAATGAACCCTAAGATATGTATTCAAATGTTTTTGTTTTCTTTCAGGTGATTGTTTCTAATACATTTATAAGATTATTTCTTTGTTGCTTTGTATGTTCCTCCCCCATGAGTACATTTCTTATCAAGCATTGTTGCCTCCTCCTTCATTTCCCTTTCCCATCCCTTCCCAACTCCCACCCTCCCTAGCCCCCCCCCCGGCCCCCCCCCCAAAGTTGTAAAGTTCATTTTTCGACATAACGTCTTGTACATCTCATTGTTGCAATGGGTCCACCTGTATCCCTATTTAAACAATTTGTTTTTGCCCTTCCTCTCCACAATTATACCAATATCAAATATACTGAAAGCAGGGGTTATACCATGAGGGAGGGACATACAAAGCAATAAAGAAATCATCTTAAAAATACATTAGAAATGGAAAAGTTTTGCATAAGGGTTGTTTTTTCTTTCACTTTCCTTAATATACTTCATATCAATGGTATCTGTAAGTTTGGGGTGTTGGTTCTTATTATTCTTAGATTATTGGTTCAACATCAATAGCAAAAATGCCTTAAGAAGAAAAACATGTCATTTTGCTTTAAATATGTTTAATTTCATATGTTTAATTTCCATTTTCATAAAAACCAGTAACATAAATTAGGTAATATATTGATCACAAATCCAGAGAATAGATTTTTAGAAATGTTATAATTATTTCTTCATCTCAAATAAAAAATTATAAAACCTTATAAACTTCAAAAAAACAAAATAAAATTATTTCCTTTATTACCAATAAATTTACATTAAATATGATTAATCTTGAGCTCTGCTATTACTGACCAGTTTTGAGTAATATATTCTGCAGTGGGACTGGAAATGAGGTTTTCATTCTTTTGGATATTCAGCATGTATATATTATATATGTATACATAGATGCACACACAGACACAGACACACTCATATACATATATTAGGAAAGAAGGAATGTAAATTGTCTACAGATGATTTCTGTTATGGGTTATAAAAATACCATAGAGCAACATATTCTTTAAAGAGCAAAAGACAACCATTTCTCATTTCAATACAATAAGGAGTTACATCTCTTAGTTTAAATATTTGAAAATGAGATCTAGAACATATGTGCCCTTTGTTCCAATCCAAGAAAAGTAGTAGTTTTGTTTATGTTTTTGTTTGACATTATTCTATAAAATCTTTGCTGCAGAAAAGAGCCAATGTATAACATGCTTTATTAAAATATAATAAAAGAGCACCCAAGGCACTTTAATAAAAGTAACACTGAAATAGTATTTTTGACACCAAAGAATGGTACTATTGGAAATCCATTTAGTAAATGTAAGTGAAATCAATGGGTTAATTGTTTTTAGAACACTTATAAGTAAATATTATTAGCAAAATATTTTAATTACTGTACTTTATGTGGCCCAAATGTAAGCATTTACTAATATAAACCAAGTGCTCGTTACAAATTTGCACAGAAAATGATAAAATATTATGTATGAAATGAAGCATTAGCATGGACCATTAAGTCCTCTATTTTCATTTAATTGAATTTGTCAGTAGTACCCTCTTTAACTGAAAACCAGTCATAACCACAAAATTAAATAATAATTAAAGAAACAACTATTCAAGAGTTGCTTGGAAGCTAAGGTACCATTTAACCAAAACATAGCAATTTAATGGCAATTGCAGACCAGGCAATCTCAGTTCTTAGAATTATGCATCCTGTGGTTCTGTCTATGTTTGAGTTAGCAAGCATTTTCAGCATTACACATTAGAAATCCTGGTGGTAAAACCAGTATAATTGAAAAAAGGATGGGAACTCACCAAAGACATTATGTATTTTACTATGGTGTGGAAAGTAAAAAAAAGAGGCAGCACATATTAAATCAACTTATTGCTAGATTGTCAATATTCTTGGCCTACTAATATTAGTATGAACATATAGAACATATAGGCACAGGACTATAAGTCTTGTTTTTATGCCTGGTAAGCAAATTGTGTATGTGATTATGATTGCAGTGCACTGCACATTCCTGGTATATATGAATGTAAATGCACTGGAAATGTCTCTTTTGTTAAACCTATGATGTGATATGAAAATAAAATTTTGTTTCTAAGCTATTGCCTTAAAAATTCTAACCTAAGATCCAGTTGAATTTAAAGAACAAACCTGTAGTACCTGTGTGTGCACATATGTACATACATTTGTACACTCATGTATACAGGTATTTATTTTCACTAGCTGCCCTTCTGCTAGGTCTTAACCTTTGCAAATGATTTATTACTCTACTTAGACACACTCATGTTGCACAGCCAGCAGGGGGAGATAAGATTTAAGGAAATAATAACAGGAACTTCAAGGAAGGGATTACTTTAGGAGGGAAACAAACAAACACAGGATGTAGCATGAGCAATGTGGATGGGCTCTCTCTCATGTGTATGAGGAAGGTTTAGCATCTCAGGTATGATGGTGGCTTTCTGATACACATTTTACCAATGCACTTTAAAAGTCTAGAGTTTAAGCAGTCTACCCAAATGCCTCCGAGCCATATGGTATATACCCTTTGCGATACTTTCCAATGTGAAAACTGTAACTGAATTTACAGAAGTGGATCTTTGAGTCAATTTAATGTAATACGGAAGTATTCCTACAGATATACCCAGGCAACTAGAAAAAATGTTGATCTTGTCTGACAAGGTCCCACAATACATCTGCTCCCACAATTGAGCATTTGTATGGAGTAATTTACAAATGATAACTTCATGATTAACTGAAGACTTTCTATGTGTTTTAATATACTTATTACAAATACAAGTGAAATCTTATTTCTTTTTATGTGACTCAGATATATATGTGGATAATTTCTTTTTTAATATATATTTTATTGTAATGATACTGTACAGAGGGTTACAGTTACATGAGTAAGATAATGAGTACATTTCCTATCGAGCATTGTTACCCCCTCCTTTTATTCCCCTACCATTCCTTCCTTTCCCACTTCCCCAACTCCTCCCTCCCCCCCTCACCCAAATGTGTAGATAATTTCTAACTCATTGAGAATTATGATTTACTGTAAATTATTGCATTCAAGATTTGGAACAAACTACTCACATTTTTATATTACCAATCTCATTCTGATGAACTTTGTTTAGCTAGGATAAGAGTTAACTCCCCTTGTCTGGTACTTTTTCTAATTTTAACAAGAAAACCAGTGGGAATGTTTGCCATTGATATGAAGTAGAGGCCTTACAGAAAAGTGCAAACCGATGAGGCAGACATATTGAATGGCATTAAAATTGTCACCAAGAAGAAAAGATAACTAAAGCCAGATTTGTACATTGATTTGTCCTTGCAAAGCACTTGCACAGATTTTATTTGTTCTAGACTGCTTTTTAAGAGTAACTATGATACCCTTTTTCTAGATTGAAACTAAAATTCCCACAATTGTATTTTGAGATAAATTATGGCTTATTAGCATCATCTTTAAAGGCGCATCTTTTTTCCCCCAGTCCTGGCTCTTAAACTCAGGGCCTGGACACTATTCCTCAGCTTCTTTTGCTCTAGGCTAGCACTTTACCACTTGAACCATAGTACCACTTCCTGCTTTTTCTGTTTATGTGGTACTGAGTAATTGAACCCAGGGCTCCATGCATGTTCGGCAAGCACTCTACCACTAACCCACATTCCCAGCCCTAAAGGTGCATCATTTGTAAAGGTGGTTTTCAGATTTATACTAAGGCTCAAAAATGAGTTTTCTCCATGATTCTTTTTTTTTGTGGTGACTCAAATTGTGAGCATGTAGAAATAAACCTTCTCATATTTTAGTTACTTCATTAAACATATTACAGGATATTATGGGTCTTTTTTGTCAAAGACTTCATATGCCATGCAATACAAGGTCTGAATTTCAAAAATATTGAACTCAGTTTAAGGCAATCTCTGTAATCCAGCTACACACACAAATGACATGCATGCAAACATACACATCCATGTACACACACACATAGGGACATAATACACATGCACATGTGCATGGACACACCTGCATCACTTAAACTAATATCACTTTGTTGCATTTTCCAATTTTTGCTGTATTTTATATGATTAAAAATAGTCGGTAATTAATAATTTTGTTTATGCAGTCTAATGGGATGTGTTGAACTATTGACACATTGTCAAAACACTCAACCAAGCTGAGGTACAGGTCCATACCAACTTATTTTCTATTGTGATGAGAATGTTAAACATCTGTTTTTTTCTTTTAACTTGGAAATCTTCTGCATATAATTATTAACTGTGGTCACCATGTTGTGAAGCAGATCACTAATTCTATGAGTTACATTTTAGGTTCCATATAAATGTTATTATACTTTATTTCTCTTTCAAAGCCTGATATTTCACTATATATATATATATATATATATATATATATATATATATACTTCAATTTCATCTGTATGGATGGAAGCATTTGTTTCCTTTTAAAGACCGTATAATATTCCCTTGTACATACATATTGTATACCACAGTTTCTTTTTCAATTTATCCACTGATGGACACTTAAATTGATGGCATATCTTGGCTAATGTTAATAATACTGCAATGAACATGAGAGTGCAGATGTCTCCTTGACATTCTGATATCAATTCACTTGGATATGTACCCAGAAATGGGATTACTGGACCATATGGAAGTTCTATTTTTAGTTTTCAGGATTCCAAGTTTATTTTCTTTCCATCCAGTACATAACACCTGACTCTAATCTCAGAAGATTAATTTTAAAGAGCCATGACTGGGGACAATGAAGTTCTAGACTGGGGATTATTGTAAAGATGGGAGCTGTAGTTCACAGTGGGGCTGTGATAACACGGTTCCCCTCTGTGCGAGTTCATTTAGGAGAAGAGGAGATGGTAAAAGACTTTAGCTAAAATATCTTTCTCTTGCTAAGATATTTAATTCCCCTAAACTCTTGAATATTTTATCATCTATAGATTAAACTGAGATTCATAGAATTTAATGTGGAGATTTGGGCTATTTTTATACTTCAGATATGCTAATTTTTTTTCTTCCACAATATGAATGTACTTCCTTCTGAATTCACCACAGTTGGTTTTTCTACCATAATTCTTTATGCCCCATGCTTGCCCAGAATCCCCTTTTGCTTTGGAGAGATTAAGGTGGCTCTCAATTGAGTGTTACAACCAATTTTTAGAGCTAGAATGGAAAGATGCATGGGGCTGGAAGGTGACTCAGCGGTAGTGTTTGCCTCATATGCATGAGGCCCTGGGTTCGATTCTTCAGCACCACATAAGCAGAAAAGGCCAGACGTAGCACTGTGGCTGAAGTGGTTGAGGGCTAGCCTTTAGTGCAGAGCTCAAGGACAGCTCCCAGGCCTAGAGTTCAAGCCCGGCAATCAACAACAACAACAAAAAAGAAAAATGCAACACAGCCCTTCAATGTCTGAGGAGCTCTGACTAGACTGTCAGTGTATAAATGGGACCATAGTTCCAGTATTCTTAAAAAAATAGAATGAATGTTATAGGTCTATCATTTATCAGAGCATTTGAGGAGCTAGTACTAACATTTTATGTTTGCATCCTGAACAAGGAAATCAATTCACTTTAGGCATTGAGAATGTGAATTAAAGACTTTGAAACTTGGCAGACAAAGTCTACATTCAAAGTTATGCACAAATAGCAGGAGACTTCTATGACAAAGTAATATTCTGGTCAGATGGGCTGGATTATGTTTCATAATTTTAAAAACATCAAGGGATTGTAGGAACTAACTTTACATTTCTAGGTTCAGCACCAGTTTGTGTTAGAAAGCAAAGAAGAAAAGTGATTGATTGGTTACATGGAGTCACTCAGGAACCCAGAAAGATGGCACATGCACCATCTGATGGTGTGAATTCAGAACTCAGGCCTCAAGATACAGAATATCCTTTATCTAAATGTGACACCCAGGGTTTCTGTTCGGAACAATTAAATCAAAACTCTCTGGGTTCTTAAAGCTTTTTGTACCTGTAACATAGCAAGTCTTGCTTCACTTATGGGAATCTATCATGTAAAATTCTAGCATCATTTATTTTCTGAGTTTCTTTTGATTGGCAGTATTGGGGATTGAACTCGGGGCCTCACCCTTGCTAGGCAAGCACTTTACTGCTAAGCCATGTTTGTTGCTCATTTTGAAATGTTTCTTTTTTGAACTTGTGTGACTCTACGTGTGTGTGTGTGTGTATGTGTCTCCTAGGTCTCGATTTCAGGCCTAGGGAGCTGTCCCTGAGTTTTCCTTTGTTCAAGCTGGCATTCTACACTTGAGCCATCCCTACTTCTGGCCTTTGTTGTGATTAATTGGAGTTAAGAGTCTCAAGAACTTTTCTTGCTTGGGCTAGCTTCAAATCACAACCCTCTGATCCCGACTTTTGAGTAGCTAGGATTACAGGCATGAGCCACTGGTACCCTGCCGAAGTGGTTGTGGTTTTTTGTTTGTTTGTTTTTTGTCAGTCATGGGCCTAAACTCTGGGCCTGGGCACTGTCCCTCAGCTCTTCAGCTCAAGGCTAGAGCTCTACCACTTCAACCATTATGCCACTTGTGGTTTTTTCTGCTTATGTAGTGCTAAGGAATTGAACTCAGGGCCTCAAGCATGCAAGGCAAGCGCTCTACCACTGAGCCACCTTCCCAGCCCAGTGGTTATGATTTTAAATTTTATTTTATTGTGAAGATGCTATACAGAGGGTTTACAGTCACAATAAGGTAATAAGTACATTTCTTGTGCAGTATTGTTACCCCCTCCTTTTGTTTTTCTCCTAGTATCCCTTCCCTCTCCCTTCTCCCCAACTCCTCTCCCCAAAGTTGTCAAGTTCATTTCCAACATAGTGTCTTGTGACTATCATTATTGCAATGGGTCAAGCTGTGTCCTTTTTTCAGCATTTTGTTATTCCCATTCTCCTTCCCAAATTAGGTAAGTGTATTTACAAGACACAAGGTACCAAAATTAAATACAGTAATGACAGGTGATAGACTATAGAGGGAAGAACATAAAAAAGAAACAAAAAAATCACATAGTGCATTAAAAAACAACACAACCAAGTAAAACCTCTGTGTCCATATCTTGGTGTTCATTTTGCTTAGCATCATCTTATAGGTCATATACACATAGCTTTTGACCTTTTCTGTTCATCTGATAAGATTAATCTAGATATATACTAATTATTGCAAATAAGAGAAACCATGGAACCTATATTTCTTTGGGTCTGGCTCATTTTACTTAATATGATTTTTCCAAGTCTTTCCATTTCCTCACAGATAGGTGGTGCCATTCTTTCAGATGGAAGCATAGAATTTATATATGCATATTATATATATATGTATATATACCATATTTTCATGATCCATTCATCTACTGAGGGGAATCTGTGTTGATTCCGTAACTTAGCTATGGTGAATAATGCTTCAATACACATAGTTGTGCTGGTAACTTTAGTAATCTTGTGATCTTTTGGGTAAATGCCCAGAAGTGGGATTTCTGGGTCATATGGAGCTCTGAAGTGATTATTTTTAAGATATGGCCTCATTTCCTCCCTGACATGCACTTGGACCATGATCAGCCAGTTGTTGCTGGGATGACAGACACACGCTTCTATGTTGTCATTCACTACATAGAATCTGGTGGAATTTTTGCTAAGGCTTGCCTAGAAATGTGTTCCTTCTAATCTTATACTTCCACATGGCTTGTGATGACAGATGAATGTCCCTACCCAGCTATGATTTGAGAAGGATCTCATGAACTTTTCTGCCAAAACTGGCTTCAAACTTCAGTCCTTCCATACTCAGTCCCTCAAGTAGCTGAAATTACAGGGATGGATCACTGATACCAGCTCCTGAGTGCTTTGACAAATATTGCTCCCCATGTTGGTCCAATCTCACTCAACAGTCATTCGACCCATTGAGACCCAGCTTTGCTTCCTGCCTCTGAAGGTTTCAGCTCTGCTGGTCCTAATGCCTAAAGCAATGAGCAGCTCTCACTTTGCATATGAAGGCTGAAATCCAGGACATTGCAAAACAAACAAACAAACACACTTCTTTTTCCCCATTAGAACAATCTGCTTGTGTGAAATGAAACAGTAGAACATTTAGTCACCATTGATAGCCATTAATAGAGAATATCTCTTAATCTAGAGAAGATAGGTATTAGTATGTAGTATCTCTTTAACTCCAAGATGTTAGAAAAGGGCAAAGATGAAATGAAGTAGAAACAGAGAGGCATTATCCATTGGACCACATCTTAGAAACTGGACATGGTTAAAGATCAACCTATTGCCAGGGTTAGAAGAAAGCTCTGAATGAGAAATGTATAGGATCCTGAACCTTTGTTAAGATTTACTGCCTCTAAATGAAAGTGCTTGTTTTCTCTATAAATTTGCCAATAAATTCTTGAAGCAACAGAACCCAAGCTGAAGAAATTAAAAAAAATCATTTAGCCCATTGAGGAACCATTTCATGGCAATTTCTTTCCTTTTACAAATCTACTTGTTTTTGATCTATGGTCCCACATCCACCTGGGCATTCTCTGAGCTATAGACTATGTGCAATTTGGAGTGTCTCCTCAATATAAGGTCAGAAAACATCTATCCCCACTGGTTTCCCATAGGCAATTGTGTGTGCCTGAAGACACACAGCCATTGGGGTGTAAACAAAGATATAGGTGTTGATTCTTCATTGCAAAAATTTCTTTTCACTATCTAATCCTAATGATTGCCTTTCATTCACTGTGAAAAGTGTTGTAGACTCAAGGATGTTCAATCGGTTTTCCCGTTGAAGGGCTCTCTGATTTGATTAATTATCACACTAAGTCCTAAGATTTCTCCACCATCTATTGACATGAAATACCCTGTTTGTTTGGTCTCCTTTGAAGCCAGTCTTCCAAAACACAGTTCTGAGCTCCTCTCTACCACATGCATCCAGTACCACCACTGAGGCATGGTGAGTGCATTTAGGAATTTATAGAACTAATCCCAGAGTGTCCACAAAGAAAAATATTGAAATTTAAAGCAATTGAAAATTGATTTAGACATAAAGTGGATAGACTAACTTTAACTTTGTATTTGCAAATAAGCTCATAGCTCTCCCAGATCATTTGGTTTTTATTTTGGCTTGTTAATATGCTACATAAAACCTTTTAGACTTCTACAAGAATTGTGGTTTAGACTTAAAAAAAGATTTTATGATGCTGCCTATGTACGAAGAAAAATATTGCTTTATTACAGATGTTGTGGTGTGTTCCACATTCCCAAATCAATGTCATTTTCCTTAGAAGTGGTCAATACTATTCACATAGTAAACTAACTCACTTGATTATTCCCTAAATTATTCTTAGGTATATATTATGAGTGAGATTCTGATCTTATATGCTCATAAAAACTCTGACATTAGCACTTTAAATGGAATTGAATTGATTTTTGAATTGACTCTATATATAGACAGTATGTGTGTACATTTCTAGGTGTTCAGATTCTAATATTACACACTTATATTAATGTAGAATTTTAAATGAGCTTTTGTATCATTTTTCTTTTTGACAAAAAATTTGAGGCATCCTTTTTTATAAGCAGAAATTTAAAAAAATTATTTTAGAAAGATTATTCTTGAATATCCTTAGCTTAAATTTTAGGGAACTTCATTAACATGGATGGATACATGGATCATGTATTAATGCATGGCAAAGTGGCCAAAGTCTTAGTGAAGTAAGACTACAAAATTCTGAGTCCTCATGGTGGATTCTAGTTGCCTTTACTGGTTCTCTCTGGCTTATTGGCTGGGTCAATTGCACCTAAGGACTCTTAAAGCATCTTATGCCAGCCTGGTTTTTCTCCTCATGGCTGCCCACTATTCAGTAGGCTACCTGGGGATTCTACACAGCATGGTAAAGTGTGAGTATCCAAGTACAAATCATAAGTTCGTTTAGGCTTACAGCCTCAATGTCAGCATTTGCTCAGTATCAGTATCATGACCTTTTGTTCATCTAATAAGTAAGACAGACTTTAAGCATTCGATGGGAAGAGAAAAGAAGAAACATACCACACATGGGATATGGACCGAGAAAGAAGTAAGTTAATGGAATTTACTGTTAAAAATAGACATTGTAACATGTCCACCTGTATCCTTAAACGACTTGTTTTTCCCCATCTCCTCCACAAGTTATACTGACATCAAATATAGTGAAAGCATGGGTTATACTGTGGGAGAGGGACATACAAAGACCTGTTGCAACAATGAGAAGTACAAGTTGTCATGTCGAAAACGAGCTTTACAATGTTGGTGTGGGGGGGGGGAGGAGGGGAAGATTGGATTGGGGTGGGTGGAGGGGAAGGCTTGGAAGGGATGTAAAGGGTAAACAAAGGCGGAGGCTCAATGCTTGATAAAAAATGTACGCATTATCCTGCCCATGTAATTGTAACCCCTCTGTACAGTATGTTCACAAAAAAAATAAAAAATTATTTAAAAAAATAGACATTGTTTCCAGGCGCTGGTGGCTCAGGACACTTGTAATCCTAGAAGGCTGAAATCTGAACATTGAGGTTCAAAGCTAACCCAGGGAAGGAAAGTTGGTGTGACTCATCTCTCCAATTAACCACCAGAATACAGAAGTGACACTGTGTCTTAAGTGGTAGAGCACTTGCCTTGAGCTGAAGAGTTCAGGGACAGTGCACAGGCCCAGAGTTCAAGCCCCAAGACCGACAAAAAAATTGTAGATATTGTCAAGGACCTTAGAACTACTAGAAGATCATAAAACTCTTCAAATGAAAATCTCTCATCTGCTAACTATAGAAAGTCATGCTGTCTTTATAGCCAATCTCCTCTCAGTTTATTAAACAAAGTACACTTATTACTCAGCTCTTTTCACATCATGGCATATGATATGAGTAGCTAAAAATGAGAATGCCCCAAATCATTGTTAGTGAAGACTCTGTTATTCTCTGGTATGGTTTCCTGAAGGGGAGACATTGATATTAAGAAGGGATATTTTGGTCTGAAACATTAACTATTCTTAGTTTAGGAAAGATGAAGAGTAGTAATAATTCACTTAAAAATATTGCTGGTTTCTTACCAGCATTCCTGTGAAAGAGTATATGTCATTCACCATAGAGGGAAAATCTTTTTTGTGGGGCCTGAACTCTGGGCCTGAGTGCTGTCCCTCAGCTTTTCAGCTCAAGGCTAGCACTCTACCACTTGAGCCACAGCGCCACTTCCGGCTTTTTTTCTTTTTGCTTATGTGGTGCCGAGGAATCGAACCCAGGGACTCGGGCATGCAAGGCAAGCTCTCTACCACTGAGCCACCTTCCCAGCCCCCATAGAGGGAAAATCTTAACAGCAGGTCAAACAGAGCACCTGAAATTTGAAAGAAGAAATCTTCCCACTACAGCTCATACTCATGTTCTGGCTTTTGTGATATGTTTCCATCAATGCATAGTAAATAGACCCCTGGCAAACATTATATGGTCACAGAATATTATTTTTGAATTTCAATATTTATGTTCTCTGCATTGCCTATGATAAAGCAAGATTCAATGACTGATAAGACATCTAAGCATTCAAACATAGTACTTTAGAATCAACTTCTTTGTGGGAAGTAGAATAGAAATTAAATAAGTACAAGGAGAAAAAGGAACACTACCAAGTTCATACTGTTAAGGAACTTCCTGAGCATATATTTTTCAAATGCATAGTGGTCTCTTTCAGATTCCTTCATGTTGAACTTTTCTTGGATACCATTTAAGGAATGTTGCCCCTGATTTATCTATTTACAACATGAAAGAAACTGCACTCTTTGAAATATTTCAACTTAAGGAAAAGAATTTTGCATATCTACTTATAATGGAGAACACACAATTTGTCCAAATTTTTCAGGTGTTATACAAGTGCCCAAAAGGAGGAGGGTGGAGATGGGAAGGGATGGGAAAGGGAAACAAAGGAGGAGGCAACAATGCTTGATAAGAAATGTATTCATTACCTTGGTCACGCAATTATAACCCCTCCGTATGATATTTTCACAATAAAAAAAAAGAAAGGAAGGCAGGAAGAAAGGGAGGGGTGGAGGCAAAGAAAGGAGGGAAGGAAAAAAAGGAAGTCTCTGTAAATCACAATACTGCAGCTTAGAGTGAAACTACTAGCCCTTGGATACTTAGAGACTGGCCAGGCACTGAGATCCAATTAAGTTGTCCTTATATTTGCAGGACACAAACCTGTCTGTACTCACTGATATTGCATAAGAACCCCTAATCATCATACAGCACTATCACACAGCACTCCCTGCCCCACTGCTACTTTAATACTGGCAATCACTAGTAAGATTACTACGGTGGCATCATGATGAACAGGTCAGTATTTGGGTTTTTCTCTGCTTTTATTTCAATGTGACCCAAGGAGATTTAACTGCAACTTTGCAGTTATGGCATACCTTGAGAATCAAACAGAAAATATTGGAATCTTCACACCTTGCATTACCCTTGGTGCACACCTGACATAAAAGTGCCTGTGCCATTCCTCACACACCAAAGTTTGCATAACATTTTAGGCCTGCCTGGTATGCTGCCGAGTTCCCATTGATCAAGTTTAAGAATATCAGCTTTAAAGGGAAAGAAGCCCATCTTCCACCTGCTTTGAAATCCCCATTGCACTGTACATATCTAGATATTCAGAACTCAGCAAATATTGGTAGATGATGGCAGTTGATATTTGCTTCCCTTGACATTGCTTTTTGATACTCATTTTCAAACAACCTAAATCCAGTTTGAAAAGAACTCACATTAGAAGGGGGTGAATTCACACAGCCCACTTTCAACATAGTTCTCAAAGCATTTTGTAATAGACCAGCCTGACTGAGGCAACACCTAGCAGGCTGAAGCCTGTTCCGTTTTGAACACACCATAAACAGATTCTTGCTTTCATGCTTCAAAATGTTCTTGTCTCAACTCCAGATCAGTCTTTCTATCAAGCACTCATTTTATTCAATTTCTTATTTCATATAATTCTAGGTTGAAATAAATTCAACATGATTACACAAATATAAGGGAGTATAGGAAAATAGGTATGTGATTTTAATGACTTGTTAAAAATTAGAGTCTACCCTTACCTAGTTTTATCCAGTTAAATCCCAAACTTCAGTAGACTGTGGAAGATGCTAGTTAGAAATTTCTTTATTTGTGAAGAAAAGAAACATCTTACATGAATTAATAACTTAATATTAGCATTTAAGCTTTCAGGAGTAAAAATAAACAAATGTTTTTAAATGCCTTGTCTATTTTAATTTGAAGAGTTTGAGTATTTTAGGTACCAATGGCTAATGCCTTTAATCCTAACTACTCAGGAAGGTGAACTCTAGAGAACCTCAGTTCAAACTAACCTTAGGTAGAAAACTCCATTAGACTCAATCTCCAAAATAACAATCCAAAATCCAAGCTAAAAGCATGACTCAAGTGAACCAAGCAAGCACACAGTCCTGGTTCAAACCCTGACTCTGGAAAATATGTATATATTAAGAAAATTTTAAAAATTCCCTGTTTTATGGAATCTTTTTCATATGTAGACTTGTAGAAATTTCCAAATTCATATAAACTGATCACCTAAAATCATCATATGTTGTAATCCCATCTTAGAAATACTAGTGTGTCTTTATATCACTTTGTTTGGAAATATCTAGAACTCTTCATTTCCCTATTCAAAAGCAAAAATGCATCCAAACCTACTACTTGGATTAGTCATAATTATATTCCATTGATTTCAGGGGGGCAACATAAGAAACCTAGAGCCATGCTGCATCAAATGCTGTGGAATGCAAAATAAAACTTACATGGCAACAAGAGCTCACATACACCAACTGGCTGACCTGTGCCAGACATGGCTGCCAAGATCTGATCCTCTGAGGGGGTCTTCACAGTAGGAACTATTTAAAGCTCAAATAAGGGCTAGAATGGAGTTTCAAATGTGTATTTGACCAGCTGGCATTTATGCTTACATAGAGAGTAATTGAAATTAAATAAAATTGATAATTTGGATTGTTAGTTATCCAAACCAAGCTTACTATGGCTAGTAAGCTATTGGCCACATGATATAAAACATCTCCACAGGGCTGAGATGTAGCTCAGTGGCGAAGCACTTGTTTAGCAAGTGCAATGTTCTAGGTTTGAGCCCCAGTATTAAAAAAGAAGACAAAAAATAAATAAAACATTTCAAGAAGCACAGAAACTGCTGCTGTATTGTGCTGTACCACACAACACTGCCTTAACAAGCCTTGGGTTGGGGGTAGGGGAAAAAATGACAAAGTTTCTTCCATCACAAAAAACTTTAATCCATAAATGATACCCACAGTATTAAATTTGCTAATTACTTTTGCTCTTGACTTCAAGTAATACCTTATGGTAAGGCTCATTATTCAGGCAGAGTTTTCATTGACAAAAACTATGCAGCCACTACCCCATAGATACAAAACAATGCTTGAAATATCGTGAAAATGTGCCAACACAATTAGCCAAATTAAAAGTGTTGCCAACTTCTGTCTCACCAAGAAAGATGACTCACATAAATGTGTGAAGGGATTACACAAATTAGAATTACAATATGACAATTAAAAATTCTTATTGATCACCTTTCAAAGCCTAGTAGTAGAAATATTGAAATATGATCCATCAATACTGTAGTTCCAAGATTTAAATACAAATTTGGTGTCACGTATACTTAAATGAAAACTGAAAACCAAATGTGGGATGGATGAATTTCGAAGCCAAGTATCTGGAAATAAAAATATTATACAATAAATTGGGAGATAACAATTATTTTAAATATTTTACAAAAGTTGGAACAGCAGAGTCTCTGGAGAAGCTTGCAGGTTATTTAGGTAAAATGCAGCATGAAAAGAGAGAGAAGGAGAGGAGAGAGAGAAAGAGAAAAAAGAGAAAGAAGCAATTTCACTTACAAAAGTACTGAACTACAAGTCAAGATAAAACAAGTAAACTAAACTTTCTAAAAGTCAATGTGACTTCTCAATAAAACTGTGACTTGCCTAAATTACCTGTGGAAATCTACTTTTAATTCCAAATTATTAACTACTCCATGAGTTGTTTTGGGGATATCTGTGAGAATATGTAGTGTATGGTAACTCTCCAAAATAATGACCTTTGGCCCTACTCAATTTGTTTGTGTGTGGGTTAGAAGATCACTGAACGTCACTGGGGTAAATGCTTTCTGGACCGAAAACCTGCTTTTTCACATCAACCATTTTGAAAACTCTGTGGTCTTAGTGCTGTTTGGAGTGCTTAGGAAGAGAAACATGTCACCTTGTCGATGAGATAGGTGAATAAAGTCTATAACACAGGAAAAAGATGGAGAATGGGTGTGGATGGAGATCAGTGTCCGCAATTGCAGACTAAACTGTTGGATTTCTCCTCCCTCTCTCCTCTCCCAATGTAACACACAGATACAGCCCTTGAGGAGTTATTTTTAGCTACTTTTTCTGGTTTTAGTCTAAGTCAGACCAAAAGAAACTTGGAGAGCAAGAAAATGGGAGCAGATCTATCAGCTCAGCCACTGTTCTGGGTCCCCAGGGTTTTCCACTAAGTGCCCCTTTTCTTACATGTCAGGAAAGCCAAATTTCACATGAGGAGTCTTATTATAATCTGAAAGATTGTATCATCAAGAATAAAAGTTCAAACTAATCAGTATGTCTTTCTTCTAACTTCCAGAGAGAGGTAAATGTTTAGGTAAAACAATACCATGAGAATTTCTACATTCTGAACTATGTTTCACATCCTGAGTATAGGTGTGGATGAAGGGATTAAAAAAATTCCTGAAATGTAGTATTTCAAGTCCTCATTAGGAAAGATGATAGAAATCTGTACACTTTAAAATTTGGTCCTAAGTCTTTTCTATTTGCTTGGAATTTTGGCCAAGTTTTTTTTACAAAAGATAAATATGTAAACATACAGCATCCAGAAATAATGAAAAAACCAAAAGTCTATAGGCAAAATCCCAAATACCAGTAACAAACCCTGCCTATGTGTATAAATTAGTGTTTAGTAAATTCTGACTTACATTTTGATTTTGTATTTTTTGACTTGCAATTTTATGTAACTGTACTTCAAACATAAATGGAACAGTAACAAAAGGTACACATTAAGTACATTGTGTATCTCTGATTGTCATATCTAAATGTTACAAATAATACTATATATTTACATACCCTAAAATAAATCGATAATTAAACAACTCTCAAATAACCAAATAATGATGACGTTGATTTAAAATGCAATATTTAGTGTAATAAAGTTAGGATCCCTGAATAAATTGATAATTTCATCAGATATGTATTAAAGGGCAAATTTATTTGATATTTTAAATTATATTCAAGGGAAATTAGGAAAAATTTAGGAAATATTTTAAGATCCATTTACTCCACATTTTTCAAGCATATAAATTCAGTCAGTCTCGTTTAAATCCCCAAATATCTTAATTTGCTTTGTAGAGAAAGTATTTTTTTCTTTTCATTCATATAATTCCAAACAGCTAAACAGATTCTACTTCAACAATTTAAATGATTCACATGTGAGAACAAATATGGAAAGTCTAAGCCCCAAACAAAATTGCAGACTTAAATTATAATGATAATTTAAAATGTGTGTAATGTAATTATAGTATAAGGTCTGCTATAATGAGCTCGGCAATAGTCTATATCCAATGTGTCAGGACGTTGATATTAGCTATGCTTTTCTTGGAGCCTTTTTTACACACTTCTGAATTACAATACCTGTGCCAAAATCAGACTACTGTATCAAGGATTTTTTGGATGGAGACATGAATTTTTTAAATTGTCAAAACATGATAGAGCAAACTTTCCGTTTCTACACAGTATCTACTAAAATATGAATATCAACTATGTATAAATTTTAAATTTGGAATGATAGGCACTCATTTTGGAGAATCTCATGAAGAAATGTAAAGAAATACAAATTGATAATTGACAACAATTGAGTACAATCAAAGCAAATTTTAACAATTATAAATGAGTATGATGTGTCTACTTAAATGTTTGTTTGAATTTTTCATATAAATATTATTTCTTTTAAACATATAAGAAGTGTAAAGTCAAAAACCAGATACTCTTAACTCTTACATTTATTGATTATTAAATTAATATATATTATTGAATTCACAATTATATACCTTTACTTGGTGTGGAATTTGAGTAAAATAAGAAATAACTATTACACAGGTGGTTAGGTTACAGTAACTACTTCTTTGACAAAATACAGGAAGAATCATTCTACTTGTTTGATGGAAAACAAATTATCTAATCATTTATTATAAATGTTTTATTTTTTTTTCTTTTTTGGTGTTAGTCCTAGGGCTTAAACTTGGGCCTAGACATTGTCTCTGAGCTTCTTTTGCTAAAGGCTGGTGCGCTACCAATTGAGTCACAGTTCTTCTTCTGGTGTTTTGGTGCTTAATCGGAAACAAAAGTCTCACAAACTTTCCTGCTTGGGCTGGATTCAAACCAGAATCCTCAGATTTCAGCTTTCTGAGTAGCTAAGATTACAGGTTTGAGCCATAGCACCTCGCTTAAATGCTTGACTTTTAAAGTCATTAATTCCAAGTTGAGGAGGCATTGTAGACTTGTGTTGTGAATTCAAGAAGACAGGATATTCAACTTCATATATCCAGCTAGCCATCTACCTACCCCCCCCCAGACATCTGTTCATCCATTAACAAAGAGCTACTGCAAATGAATAATAGCAACATGTAAAGTCCAGTGGTAGGGGGAAAATGTAGAGGACAGAATGATAGGTAGAGCTTATTTCCCAGTATGGAGACATGTAGACAATTAATACAGAAATGCCAGAAAAATATTGCTACATCTGTACATTTGTTTCCTATAGAGATGCTTAGAGAGGTGTGACAAATTCCAAATGGTGACACACAGCAGGGTTCCCTCAGGAGCCTAGACTGTTCAGAATAGACAAATTTGAGGTGATCTTAATAAAAGAAGCTCCAGAGGCCACTTTATCATTCCATCATTTCCTAATGCAGATAAAACACATAGCGAGGGCTGCATAAATATTGACCACAAAATGAGAAGGTGAAAGGTTTCCAGGGAACAGAATGATTGACAGGTACAAGACCCCATAGGCTCTAGGAAAAAGCCAAAGGTTTGGCTGTTGTTTATGGTAGGTGGGGCGCTCTGTGGGGGTATACTGTGAAAGGAAGCCACAGAAAGAAGGGAGGACCAGATGGAGAATCATATGGAAATTATGAAAACTGTTGAGATGACATCTCCTCTGCTTTGAACTCTGTTGAGAAGACAAAATTATGTTTGGACACTGAAATATGAATCAATAAAAGATCAATGCAGCAATGGGAGGACAAAGTCTTGCAGCAATGATATTTACAGTATCTTGTTCTGCCAGTTCAAACAAATCTTCATTTTTTAAAGAAGGAATTGTTATACAGAAATAAATTGCCCTCATAGTGATAACATTTCCCTTGGAGTTAGTAGTGCTTGTTTGTTTGTTTTTGAAATGAGGCCCCCTCCAAGGGCTTCCTTGGTTTCCTTTATTTTTATTTTTTTTTTGTTTTTATTTTTTGTTGTTAAGGTGATGTACAGAGGGGTTACAGTTACATAAGTAAGGTAATAAGCACATTGTTTGTCAAACTTGTTACCCCATCCCTCGTTTTTCTCCTACTTTCCCTCCCTCCACCCCAAGTTGTACAGATCATTTACAACTTACTGCCCTGTGTATATTGCGGATGCATTGGTTCCCTCCTTCTCCTTTGTCTCACTATTCTATTGTTGGTAGTGTTTTAATAGCGAGTTGCTTCTGAATAAACAAATGTCTTGAGAAAGGAGTCTGTGTGTCTAGACCTATTTTACTGTCAATGATTTTTGCACCTTCACATTCTGGGCTTGGCCACCAGGTGTTGCTCTAAAGAGACAGGGCCATCATTCCCTGCTGACCCTGCCCCTACCCCCTGATTTCCAGGTAGCCTTTCATCCAGAGCCCTCTCTGAAATCCCAAGAAGCCACTTGCATAACATGGTTGCCTACGATCCACAAGTCCTGCCCACTGCAGACTTCCTAGCTTCCTCCTTCATGGGCTGTTTGACCCTGATTTTGGATTCTGATTCAAGTTTAAGTAATTCCTCCTCTTCCCTTGCTGATTTTGGAATTACCTGTCATTCTGTTTTTTTTATTTTAGTCTTCAATTAGAGACTCTTACTTAGGCTTTCCAACATGGCCTGCCCACCTGCAATTCTGGCACTCGTTCTAGAGTCAGAAGCATCAGGGTTTGATTTTTGCATTAATTGTTTTTGTCTTGTATGCCAACACTTAGTTCTAATGAAAATGGTTCATGATTTCTAACCGCTCACAGCCTGGACAAAGACATGCATGCTACAGAGCTCTGCCACATGTAACTTTAATGTGCATGGCATACTAGGTGGAAATTGGAATGTTGGGTTCCCACGGATAGCCTGTCTGTCACCGGGCAAACAGACCCAGTTAGACTGCCAAGAGATGCTTGGAGCAGGCCTGTACAAATTCATTTTAAATCCAAGCAAGTGCTTCTAAAATTTATCATTTTTTTCAGTATTTTAATACAATGATATATTTTTTAAATTCTTACTCAAAATCTTGAGAGTGAATGAAGGCATTTCTTTTTCTTTTCTCTTTTTTTGCCTGTCTTCATGCAATTTTGGATTGTACACCTTACTATGAATTTACGTATAAATACGAGCATAAAATATTCCTTCCCAACAGAAATTTTTTCTCAGAGCCTGCTGCTACTTGTGGTGAGAAATATGTGAAATAACTCTTACAAAGTAATAGAAGTTTTAAGTTAAATTATGCTAATTTTTACATAAATAGACACAAATCGGGAGAGTAATAAGATGCGGTATGAGTCATACCCGATCTTCAAGTGTGCCTTTAGAGAATCAGAAAAGCATTTTTTTCTAACATGGAGGCAGAAAAACAAAAAGACACTTAAACTATTCCTTAATGTATTCTTGATGTATTCATTCATACTAAAAAAATTCATTCAATAATATAATCACCTGTTTTCCATGTTCTTAAAATTGGAAATGGATTCTACAATTTTGAGGGAGGACACTGGGGGAAGGGAAAGTGGGAGGAAAACAAGGGAGAGGTTAACAATATTTCACAAGCAATGTAATCACTACCTTATGTATGTAACTGTAACGCCTCTGTACATCACCTTGACAATAAAATTAAATTTTAAAAATAATTTCAAACAAAAATTTTTATTTACTGTTCTAACAATACTATAAAATACTGTAGACTATATTTCTGGACATCACTACTTTCTGTTTAGAATAAATTGTGTAACATCGCAGAATTTTGTTAAGTAGAATATATGACAAAATATATTCTGTGAACACGATGTCCTTTATGTAAAATAAAATAAGCCATATAGAATATTTTTAACTTCATAAAATATCCTGAATTTTACACAGATTTGTGATATTTAGTGATAAATTTAGGCAGTACAATTTTGATGTCAATTATTTTCCTAACCATCAAATTCTCCATAATCAACTATTTAGCTGCTGCTTCTAGGTCTTCAAATATCAACTGACTTTTATGGTACTTCTGAAATCTATTAAGAGGGTTTTTTTTCCATATCAAACTGTCACTTCTATCTCAAAGAAAGTTTCATAGTTGCTAAATACTGATCTATCCTCTATCCTGAGCCTACCACTGTCCTACTTCATGGATTTATCATAGACTGGCTTTGAAAAAATGGTAGTTCGATGTTGAAATAAGTCACAAAGCACATGCAACAAACTGTGTAGCAAATGTCTATCAAATTGCTGATAGTCTAATTCCCCTTAAATTGTATGTATGCTACACCTCCTTCCTCTTCCTTCCCTTCACCCCTTTCTTCCTAATTTGTTCTTTGTTCTTTCTTTTTTTCCTTAGTCTGTTTTTTTATCTTTTGTTTATATTTTACCTCTCTGATGACATTAGCTTCAGCAGCTGGCCTCATTTGGGTTCCTCATATATAGGCTCGGTTTAAGCACAGCCTTTCTCCAGCCACTATGTAAAGTTACAGATGACAAAGATTGAGAGGAGAATGGAAAAATGCGTGGAGATCCGTCTCTTTTCCCTTTACTTTTCCAGTTATTTGGTTGTTATTTGAAGTGTGAGAGTTCAGAGTTGTTGCTAAAACCCTCAAAAGGTCCAACATGAAGACCTAGCTGCAGTCTGTCCTCGAAGTTGTTTAAAATGAATACACACATTAGCAATACTTGGGGGAGGGGTTGGAGCTGGTTCTGGAGTTGTCTATAGGGTTTTATTTCACCCAAGTCTAGCATTCTCCCACTTGAGCCACAGTTCCTCTTCCAGCTTGCTTTCCTTCTTTCCTTCTTTTGTTCTTTCTTTCATTCTTTCTTTTTAGTTAATTGGAGGTAAGAGTCTCCCATGCTTTCCTATGTGGGCTGGCTTTGAACCTCAATCCTCCAATCTCAGCCTCTTGAGTAGCTAGGATTACAGAAATGAGCCACCAGTGCCTGGCTATCCACAACTCATTTGAGAAAATCATCTTCTATGTTACTGAGTTGTCCTGCCCACAGGATCTATCTTCTCTCTGGCTGGTGATACTGGTACCCTAGGTCACTGCATAAGTGGAGACTTTTCTGCCCTACATATTCTCTAATGTCCTTCTGTCTTTGGAGAAGTCTAACTTGATCTGGGACAAGGGCATTGCTGTGGGCACAACCAAGAGCCATTACGTTGCCAAGAGTTCCTGCTTCTGGATTTCCTGTTACAAATTCACAATCTTGCTAAGACATGATTTGTGATTTGTTTTTGAAATTTCAAAATCAATTTGATGTGAATTCACGTTCTCCAAAGCAATTCCAGATGAGTGTAAAACTCAAAATGTATCAGACAAAAAAGTTGAAAATAATGATATTAGTGATTAATATGAGAGTCACACAGACTCCTTGAACTTAGCAAACAGTCTCAGTTTGACTTGCTTTTGTTGTTGTTGTTGTTGTTGAGCAAAACTGATTTGGCCAAACACTTTTGCTTTTCCTTTCCTTTTTAACCCCTTGAATATGCTAGGGATAATTGAACCATCTGTCTCTAGTTTACTACCTCAAAATGTTCTCTTTCAAAAGCGTTCTAGTAGTAAACTTTTCTTCACTAGGACAGTATACAATTTCTCAAAAGTATAGATACTCATGTTATAGATTCAAGTGGACATAAACTCAAACTCTTAGGGTCTAGTTCTCAATTAGACAACAACAAAGCTTTCCTGGATGCAAAGCTTGCCCCCCCACCATTGTAATAGTACTAAGAAATATTGAAAACCTGAAAGTTACTGAAAGAACACATGGTTGAATGGAATGTATAAATAGATTAATAGCTTGCCTTTGAAAGGATGAATTTGATTAGTTTACTTTTCCTTGTTAATTCCATAGTCACCTCTCTCCAGGCCCTTCAGCTGTATTGTATTCTGGGTAATTCCTTGAATACAAAAAAAAAGATTTAAAAAAATGATTATTCTGATAATGTTGTCAGAGTGAAAAGATTCAGGGGGAAAATGAGAACTCATTGTTGAGAATACTTTCTGCAATGCACTAAAAATTATTCTCTGCCAGTTTATTTGACTTAACAGCATCCAAAGTGTAAGGTTACATGGAATAAATAGTTAATTGGGTTAATTTAATAGCAGGTTAAGTCTTTCTTTTATTTTGTTTAAAAGGCATATTAAAATAGTACAATTTTCAAGTGGTGTTGGAAACCTAAAGTAGAGTTTCTTGATAAAAAAAATATATAGCTTTCCCACTGCTGGGTTTATAGTAGGAGCTGCTGGCCTGGTTCCAGATCACTGCATGAAAATCTAAGCTGCTGTATAAGTGCAGAATTTAGTGTTGGGTCTTAAGGTTTTGTTTGGCATTTTGCCAAAGATGTTATGCATTTAGCTGGGAAAATTGCCTAGAAGTTAATTGAGAGGAAAACACTAATATACAACTCCCCCCAGGAAAAAAAAGCCTTCAATATGCATATGGCGCTGTTCATTGATAAGATTTGTATATATACAATAAAGACTCATAGTGAAGTTGCTTAGAATGGGTTTATACTGATTATCTCTCCCCGCCCCCCTCCATGTATTTTTGGCTCCTTGGAGAAGTCTGTAGTTTCTCTACAGGTCAGGATTTTCTCCCAGCTTCTTCCCATTAGAAACATAAATTTCATGATGTCCATTTAAATATGTTACTGACTTAAGGATAAAAAATTATACATAGATTGTGAATATAGTTTAATTCCATATTTCAATCACATATTTTGGAAAGGACATTTCAGTATAGGATTTCATCCTCTTCTGAAAAGATTGGTAGAATTTGCTCAGGATTTTCTTATGGAAGGACTCACATGCCGCACCATCTTCCATCTCTCAAGCAGTATTGTTTGTATCATCATCATCATCATCATTATCGTTGAAGAGTTGTACAAAAGGATTTCAGTTCAACATGTCAGTTTATGAGTACAATACTTCTTGATCAATATCACACTCTAATCATTCTCCTGCATGATTCTCAATCCTGCCCACCCCCTCAAAAAACCTGATTCCGTTTTCACATAAGTAAAATTAATATTATGACTGTATTCACCTACACTTTCTCTCTCCATTTGTTTTTTCCCTTCATCCTTTGACTTTATTGCCCCAAGAAATATTCCAACTTCATTTTTTAAACTGTTGTTTAAAAATTAAAAATTGGAATCCTGTATTTAGTTAATGTTTCTCTACATATGCATATGATCCTATACATGTTTAAAAATATATTTGTAATTTAGATCGAAATACTACATTTATAGTTTACAGCATTTCTTGTGGCCAACTTTGTGATTTATTATGTTGCCAGTCATCTGAGAACCTGACTATTGCAAATGCTACTCCTGGCAGCTGATCTGTTTGCTTCACTCCTGAATTTTACTTGTAGCTCTTTCAAGGATACTTCTCTTTTTAGTCTGTAATCTACCATCACACATCAATTTTCTCCTTTTGTTTGGATTAAAAAATCACTAAAATAAAACTCAGATTTCTCCTTCTTCAAAATGAAAGTAAAAAAAAAATCTAGTAGTGTACTTCTTGTGCATTGTTCTCAGCAGACTGGAATCTACCAATATCACGACATGTTAGTAATTAAACCATATGTCTGGGGAACTTCCACCCATCTAGACACTTTTGCTTTCTCAGGGGTGTGTTCCACCTTGAGTAGAATAATAACATTTTTCAAAAATTGAGCCTGTCCTAAAGCTGGAAAAATCTTGTTCTTAAATGACACAGCTCACAGTGAGTGGGCATCTTGGTCACTTTCAGAACCTGTTTTTTTTTTTTTTTCTTTAATGGTTTTCACTGTGGTCTTAGAGAAAGGGCTGGAAGGGGGAGGGCAGCCAAGACAGAGAAACACTGATTTGGGCTAGCAAGGGAGGGAAAGTGATCCTTTAATTAAGAGGAGTGTTCTTTTGTACCTGCACTGTATCCTTTTGATGTGTTGAGATAAAGAGGGCTGAACAGAGCAGAGACAATGGAGTTTGCTACTGTATGAATCTCATCTCCTTATACTTAATCCTGTCCTTATTGGATGGAAAGCTGATAATTTTGGTGAGCCCTAAAAAAGAAGGCAATGGCTTGAATTCCTGCCACTATCCCGTTGATAATGAACAGGCCTAATGAATGTGAGTAAATGGTAGGAATCTGTGACCAGCTGCATCGGGGCAGGTAATACAGCTCAGATTTAATTGGGAGCAGGTATTGGAAGGCTGTATTACTTTAATTGGTGAGGGGATTTCTAAATGGAAAGGACAAAGTATAATGGACAAATTGTGTCGTACAATAGCACTTAAGCTGGGATTGTATGCATTTGTTAATCTGCTGAGGAATGAGGCCATTCTAAACAATTTTCTCAGTGAAACCAACTCCAGAAAGCTTGTCCCTTTTGTTCTCCCTTGGGAAAATGCAAGATTGAAACAGAAAATACCTTTACCGAGGCAATCATTTGGCACGTGTGGAAAGCGGATACAGCTGTAAACTATGAAAAAGGGATCTTTGTAGTACAATAAAGGATGGAAGAACAGATAAAGCCTAGGATAAGACTAGGCCTGTCACTGCATCTACAAGAGGAAGAAAGGGATGGCATTTACAGTGACAGATGAGACTCTAAAAAGAGCACAGGACAGTTTAGGGAGGGAAATTTGATATTTAAAAAGAAAGGCTGTAATAATTAAAAGTAGCATTACATTCAACTGTTACGCATAACATTAATGATAGTAGGAAACTGGTGTCTTTTTAGAAAGTTAATGATTCTCGTGAACCCATTCTTGAACCCATCCTTTAGAAAAAATGTCTGCTTGACCATACTTCTGGCCTCACGGGCTTGATTTCTGATTACCAAAATTCCTGTGAAGTATGAAGCATGGCACAGTGTTAAAATAGTACTTCATTAATTGTGTGGTATCGTCCAAGGATGAATATGAAAGTGCTGATGAACTAAAAAAAGAAGAGACCAGCCTTGCAATCATGGCTGTGACAGGCTCTCTATAGACACAGGATGAATTTGAGCCAATGGGACATTCATTGTCCAGCCATATTTTCTTTCATAATTTATTTTAGTCTAGGTCCTGTAGCATATGGCAGGTTGGCATTTATAAAACATAGTTTGCTTACAGCTTTGTGAGCCAGTGATGAGCTTTGCTGAAGTAGTTGAAAGTTAATGGTGATCGGGCAATTGTACTTGAACTCTAAATGGGATTCCTCTTACACTTGTATATTTCATTACAGGTGGGAAAACTGGAAAGATTGAATGTCCTGGGGAGTTCACTGGGGTTCAGCAGTGTGGGGAGGAAAACAAAACGGAGGAGAGACTGAGTGTTGATCAGACTTTCCCAAGATCCCCAGGTGGGTTTCATGTATTACCTAATGGGAAGAGCCAGACCGATTCAGCTTTCCCCACAGGCTATAAAGGCCGAATTATCTTACCTCAACTATTATTCTCAACAAGACACAGATCTGCAAAGCTACAGTTTATATAAAGAATTCCTGGGAAGGAAAAATACTATCCAAGCATCTAGATCCCATGTATTAGACAGCACAGACATTGGCCTCAATCTCTAAGGTACAAACTGTGATAGGAAATAAATAAGATTATTATTCTTATTCTAATATAAAGGGCAAAACAGCCTCCCTGGTGTTGGTATATCATGGCAAAATTCTACTTGAAACCTAGGAAACATGCTATAATAATGAAATAAAACCAAAAACCAGCCCGTGTCCACAAAAGTTCATCACAGCAATCAGACAAGATACACATTGCCTTGACAAATTTAAGGAGATGTTGTAATAATGGAGACTCATGTTCAATACTGGGCTTCTAAAGTCTCCAAATTCCTTGAGGTTGGCGGGGGGACATAGAAAGGAATAAAGTGAAACATAAGATCGAATTCTAAATTACTCACTCATATAACTATTTTGATATAGAATATGGCAGGCAATGTTTATTTAGAGTGAAAAGTTATCAAAAATTTGAAATTAGAAGCATGTATATGTGTACTTTGAATGAATTATGACAGAAGTTAGTAGAAAGTGACCATACTATTCACAAGTGTGTCAAAGACTTATGATCATTAAAAAAAACACAGTTATAACAGGTGAAAAACCTCTCAATCTCTCAATCAAAATCTCACATTTGTTAAATGTGATTTACCCCATATCTGTTTGCTTATAGAACAGGTAAAAAATATTTCCTTTGGTAAAGTCCTATTAAATGACTGAACATTGTCAATATTGACTTACAACATAATGTACTCACCAAAGAACAATTTGCACTGGGTGTTAAAACATACACAAACATAGGCATTCATGTATAAACATATTTATTGAGAATATACTAGGAATCATTTGTTAGAGGGAGGTGACATTGCATTCTTAGCAACAACAAATTTGGCTAGCTGTAGTTTCTGCCATATTAGGGGGTTTGTAGTCATAAATATTAACAAAATATAAATTTCTCTTATGCTTATGAAGTTATTGTTCATGTAGATATCATTATAAATCTTTTTACTGCCTTTGAAATCATTAGAGGTACAATTGCAAAATGGAGAATTCAGAGGAATTTTCTAGAAATTGAAGTTGTCCGGGAGAAAATCCTGAATAGTTACGAAACAGCTTTTGGGACTTCTACAGTTCTTCATCATTTTTTGTGATTTTATTTATAATGATTTTTCAAACAAGGTCTTTCAATATAGCCCAGTTTTGGCCCCAAATTTGTGATATGATTCTCTTCCCTCAGTCTCTGAAGTGTCTCCTCATTCCAATATTTTTTCATCTATACCTTATGACAATGTTAATGGTACTAAAAACCATCCTCTTCTCCTCTGAGTTAAAATATTCAATATAGGGGAGCTAAAATTAAAAGAAATGTATCACTGTAGGATACATTTATGTAATAGAAACAGAGACAAATATATACATGCATATGTGCATAAATATACACATCATTAAATTAATATAAATTATTTATGATATCACAGGACACTAACTAGTAAGTGCAATACTTATGAATAGTTTCAGTATTATACATAGGAAAAAAGATACAGATATTAAGATCTATAGAATTACTATTATCTGGCCAGGCACCAGTGGCTCATGCCTGTAATCCTAGCTACTCAGGCGGCTGAGATCTGAGAATCACCATTCAAAGCCAGCATGGGCGGGGAAGTCCATGAGACTCTGATCTCCAATAAACCACTAGAAAATAAAAAAGAATTACTATTATCTTTGTCACAGTTGTTTGTAATGGACAATGTGTTCTTCCCCCATGTTATAAACAGTGCCCTGCTTCTTGTACATACATTTTTCTAATTGGGGAGGGGAAGAAAAATAACAAAATGTTGAAACCAGGACCCATTGTAACAATGAGACATACAAGACACTGAGTTGAAAACAAACTTTTCAACTTCAGGAGGCAAGGAGTTGGGGAGGCAGAGAGGGAAAGAATGGTAGGGGAAAAACAAAGGGAGGGGTAACAATGTTCGAAAGGAAATATACTCATTACCTTACTCATGTAACTGTAACTCCTCTGTACAGTATCATTACAATAAAAATATATATTTATAAATAAAAATAAATACTAATTTAAGTGAAAATAATACATAAAAGAATTTAGGAATAATATTGAAGGAAATTTTTGCTCTTAATATTTTCTAAACATAATTTAACAGTATTAAATATTGTGCTTATATCTTAAGTAAAACATAAAAATGAGAGTAAAAAATGTTAATATAAATGAGTATTTTTGATAATTTAAATGATTTATATTTATGAATCCAAATGGAATAAAATCAACAAAATATCACAAGGTAAGATTATTCAACTATTTCTTGGGCATACATTAGTGTTATGCTTTTGTATAAGATGTAATTAATTAACTGATTTAACAAAAATTCCTTTCCATTGGAAGTATTCTTCAACTTTTATAAATACATATTGATACCTGAGAAATAAAAAGAAGTGAGAGGGGAAAATTGAAAAATATTTTAATTAAAAATACATTTTACTTCCCCTGTGTAGAATGAATAGAATTTCTCCCAACTTCATAAAAGAATAAAGGCCATCCCATAGTTGAAAATAATCTTTTACTTTTTTCAGGATTTGGTATGGAAAAGTTTACTATGGGAAGCAGAAACATTAATTTTTTATTGTAAAAATACCATACACAGGGGTTACAATTACATGGGCAAGGTAATGAGTAAATTTCTTATCAAGCATTGTAGCCTCCTCCTTTGTTTCCCTTTCCCATCTCTTCCCATCCTCCCCCACCCCCACTTTCCCTTTCCCCCTCCTCATTATGTCATTATTTGACATAAAGTCTTGTACATCTCATTGTTGCAATGGGTCCACCTGTATCCCTATTTAAACAATTTGCTTTTTCCCTTCCTCTCCACAAATTATACCAACATCAAACACAGTGAAAACAGGGGATATACCATGGGGGAGGGACATACAAAGCAACAAAGAAATCATCTTATAAATATGTTAGAAACAATTGCAAGAAAAAAAACATTTAAATCCTTATCTTGGGGTTCATTTCGCCTAACCTCAACTTATCTGACTGTTTCTGCTTGTCTCAGAAATATACTAGTAATTGCAAATAGGGGAAACCATGAGACCTATGTTTCTTTGGGCCTGGCTTACTTCACTTAATATAATATTTTCCAAATCTTTCCATTTCCTAACAAATGGGACAATGTCATTCTTTCTGATGGACTCATAGAATTCCATTGTGTATATATACTACATTTTCTTGATTCATTCATCTATTGAGGAGCATCTGGATTAGTTCCATATCTTAGCTATGGTAAATAATGCTGCAATAAGCATAGTCATGTTGGTAGCTTTAGTGTGGTCTTGTTTGCGGTCATTTGGGTAAATGCCCAAAAGTGGGATTGCTGGGTCATAGGGGAGCTCTGTGTGGAGTCTTATGAGGAACCTCCATACTACTTTCCAAAGTGGTTGAACAAGTTCACACTTCCACCAACAATGCAGTAAGGTTCCCTTCTGTCCACATCCCCTCCAGCATCTGTTATTATTAGAGTTCTTGATTATAGTCATTCTAACTGGGGTGAGGTGGTATCTCAATTTTGTTTTGATTTGCATTTCTTTTATGGCTAGGGAGGTTGAGCATTTCTTTATGTGTCTATTGGCCATCCTTCTTTCCTCTTCAGAGAAGTTTCTCTTTAAGTCTTTAGCCCACTTATTTATTGGGCAGTTGTTTCTTTGAGGATTTGTT
>NW_012267410.1:2456482-2490267 GCF_000151885.1 Dipodomys ordii | reverse complement strand
CTTATTTATTGGGCAGTTGTTTCTTTGAGGATTTGTTGTTGGGGGATTTAATTTTTTGAGTTCCAGGTATATTTTAGATATGAGACCCTTGTTCATTGTATGGCTAGTGAAGATCTTCTCCCAATCCATGGGCTTTCTATTGATCTTGCTAGCTATGTCCTTTGCCATGCAGAAGCTCTGCAATTTCATGCAATTCCATTTGTCTAACCTTTCTTTGATTTGTTCTGCAGAAACATTAATTTTATGCAGCAATCAAGTACTGGGACTGGAGTTCATGTCATTTTTATTTTTTCTTATTTTAAACCATATAGATTTATGATCTTACCCTGTTAGCTTGATATGTTTTGTACATGGAAATCTCAAAATATAACATTCTAAAATATTTATCTGAAGAAAAGACAAAAAACCTATAGGATTATTTTGTATGTAGCATATACAGTATGTCTATGTATCAATTACTGCTTCTAAATGAGAACTTGTGGCCTAAGGAGAAACATATGAATAAATAAATGTGATAGGGAAGAGCCTAAAATAATTTCTTTCCAGAGCTGAGGACCGAACCCAGGGCCTTGCGTGCACCGGGCGGGCGCCCTTCTGCTGGGCTAAACCCCCAGCCCTAAAATAATTATTTAAATAATTACATTTAAAATAATTTAAGAGCTTGGCACTGTTGGCTCATACTTGTAATTGTAGCTACTCAAGAGGCTGAGATTTAAGAAATGAAGTTTGAAGCTTGCCCAGGCAGTAAAGCCTACTATCTCCAATTAATCCACAAAAAGCCAGAAATAGACCTGCCACCCTTGAGTGGAAAAGCTAAAGGACAGTGCCCAAATCCTGAGTTCAAACTTCAGTACTGGCATAGAAAAAAATTTAGAAATAAAATTTGGAATGAAAATTACAGAGAAAAATAATGAGTCATAGGATGTGAGAAAGTAGAAATTTGAAAGAACCACAGAGAACTTTATTATTTTAGTTCCTAGAAATGTAATCATACTACTGTTTATAGAAAGGCAAATTAATGAACTTGTATGTGTGAGATTACTATAGTTGTGAAATGGAGATAATGATAAAAAAAATACTTTAGTCACTGAGAACATACAGAAATAAAGAAAAAAGTAAGTGCCCATAAAATGTTGAATTTGATTACGGAGACATCAACACTCTAGTATAGTTCTTGGGAAAAATGAATAAATAATTAGGGGTATACATAAAAGAAGTAGGATTTTTTTTGGTCAGTCATGGGACTTGAACTCTGGGCCTAGGTGCTGTCCCTCATCTCTTCTGCTCATGGCTAGCACTCTACCAGTTGAGCCATAGAACCTCTTCCAGTTTTCTGGTGCTTTATTGGAGATAAGAGTCTCACAGACTTTTCTGCCCGGGATGGCTTTGAATCCTGATCCTCAGATCTCAGCCTCCAGAGAAGCTAGGATTACAGTCATGAGCCACCAGAGCCCAGCTTATAAGTAGGAATCTTTGAGAAGTGACCTCAGCAAAATGGTAGGTAAAACACTCTTATTCCACAAACACAATTGTAATAAATGAAAACAAGCAAACTAACACAGAAAATCTGTAAATCAAATTTGCAGGAGTTCTGGTAAATAATCCTAGATTTATAGTAATCAATCAAAGTGCATTCATGAAAATTACATCTTCTCAAGGATTTTGTAAAATGTTTGCTGTATCCTCTCCAAGATTCTCACTAGCACATGACTTGACCTTGAGTAAGTTTGGTTAACAATTCTCTACCTCAAAGTCGAGGAAGCAGAGCAGATGCCACTTGGCAACCACTGAATATATTCATTGCAAACTATTTGCAGGGATACTTGGAAGGAATAATTGTTCATCTTTGATTCATCTAAATCTTGATATCAATAAGCAGTACTCCTAAAAAGATGTTTAGATCCAACAACTCTACAGATATTTGCCAAGAGAGTGTAGATGAAGAAATACAATAAACCATTCATGTCCTTATGAGAAGCTCTATGGAAAATCTGGACATTCAAAAGCAATTGTATGTACACAGGAATTAAATGCTGAGGATGCCTGGTAAAATGCATGCTCAAATGTTCTTAGAAGACCCTGATCTTTCACAACAGTGTATATCTCTGCTCACAGCAGGCTTCCAAATCACATGGATACACTTCAGCACAGAAACAGTCTGAAAGTTCTGAGGAAGGTAATTTTTACATTTTTTATTTTAGTGCATCCTGCCTCATTCAGTTCCTAACATTGGAAATGTATGTCAAATTATTAGTCAAATGAAAGTAACTACAGAAATAGAGTCCACAGGTCAAGGAATAGTCTTTGCAAAATTTCTGATGGATTCTTAAATTAAATGTACTATAATCATCACTAACAAAAAACTAATCAAAACCAAACAAAAAATACAAAATAGACATAATAATTTTTTGAAGTTATTGCCTCGTATAAAATAAATACCAGTTGTCAACACAAGAAAAATTATATAACTATTTATAAAAAAGATATGAAAATATATAAGGAATATGAAGACATAAGTCATATAAAGAAACAAGAAAATGTCTCATTAAAAGAAAATAATTAAGCCAATCCTGGTGGTCCATGCCTGTAATCCTAGCTAGTTAGGAGGCTGAGATCTGAGGATCATGGTTTGAAGCTGGCCTACTCTGTGAGACTTTTATCTCCAATAAACTATCAAAAGAGCTGTAATTAGAGCTGTGGTTCAAGTGGGAGACAGCTAGCCTTGAGCAAAAGAAGCTCAGGAACATTACCCAAGCCCTTAATTCAAGCCTTGGGACTCGCGTACACAAACACACACACACAGTTAATCAACAAAAACTGCCCATGGTATAGCCAAGATACTTACTAGATTGAGATTTTAAAATAATTGTGCTTGCTTAAATAATAAAAATATAGGAAGGGCTGGGAAGGTGGCTTAATGGTAGAGTGCTTGCCTTGCATGCATGAGGTTCTGGGTTTGATTCCTCAGTACCACATAAGCAAAAAGAAAAAAGCCAGAAGTGGGGCTGTGGCTCAAGTGGTAGAATGCTAGCCTTGAGCTGAAGAGCTGAGGGACAGTGCCCAGGCCCAGAGTTCAGCCCCCACGATGGGACCCCAAAAAAAATAACAATATAGGAAAATAGCTAAAGAAAATTTTGAGTGCTATATAATTTCAAAAGCAAACTTACATCAAACAGCTAATACACACACACACACACACACACACACACACACACACACACACACACACACGAATCCCACAGAAACCAAAGCTGGAAAGTAACAATAACCAAAATGAAAAAAAGTTTCCAGTAGGAAGCATAACATTTTCATGATTTGGTAAACTTGAAGGTCAGATTATTGAAATTACTGTCTTAAAGAGAAAAACTCAAAGAAATTATTGAAAAATCCAGGAAAACTGTGAGAAATATCAAGCAGACCACCATTAACATTATGAAATTATCCAAAGGAAAAACACAGGGAAGGAAAAGGAATAATATTAAAATACTGCTAAAATTTGACTCTACAGTAACATTGAAAAGAATCATGAACTTAAGTGGAATTGTTTTTCCCAGTTAGAGATGGATGGTACATAGTCTGTGTGTTACAGGCATTCATCAAAAAGCACAAAATTCATGCCTCCCCACCCAATGTATATTTAGAAAATGGCAATGCTACAATTTCCAGTGTATAGGACTTTGAAGGGAATATTGATGGTTGGACAAGTCAAAGAGAACTTGAACTCTAACTACTAGAAAAACATCATGCCCTACAGAAAAATCTGTTGAGTGAATAGAAGAATCTTATCTGCTTAGGAATCAGTTACCTTGTTTTTGAGGAGGAATTAACATTTTTTTGTAGAGATAGTATTTTATCAAAGATTCCTAAAATTCTGCTTTTTAGTAAATATATTTGCAATTTAATTTTCTTTTTTTTAATCTTTTTTTTAATTTTATTTTATTTGTGAACATAATGTACAGAGGAGTTACAATTACATGGGCAGGATAATACGTACATTTCTTACCAAGCATTGCAGCCTCCTCCTTTGTTTACCCTTCACATCCCTTCCCAGCCTCCCCCCTCCCCCCCATCCCAATCCTTCTCCTTTCCCCCCCCCCTGCACCGACGTTGTAAAGCTCGTTTTGGACATGACAACTTGTACTTCTCATTGTTGCAACAGGTCCACCTGTATCCTTAAACAACTGGTATTTCCCCATCTCCTCCACAAGTTATACTTACATCAAATATAGTGAAAGCAGGGGTTATACTGTGGGGGAGGGACATACAAAGCAACAAAGAGATAACCTTATAAATGCGTTAGAAACACATGCATGAAAGAAAAAAAAACATTAAAATACACATCTAACGGTTCATTTTCCTGACATCACATTATCTGACCTTTTCCGCTTGACTCATACATATACTAGATATTACAAATAAGGTGCAATTTAATTTTCTTATTTTACTTCATAATACTTATAAATTACTGTTATAGTATGTATGGGGAAATATAAAAAATGTGTACATGTTTGTTTATTTTTGCATATAGTAACAATTTATATATAATTTATTTCCCTTTGGTTTTTATGCATCTGTGTGTGCATGTGCGTGTGTGTGTGGGTGTGCATGTGCGTGTGTGTGTGGGTGTGTGTGTGTGTATCTGTGTGTGTATGCCAGTCCTGAGGCTTTGAACTCAGAGCCTGGGTACTGTCTGTAAGCATTATTTTTCAAGCCTACCACTTAGGCTAAGGTATTTCCTGCATTTTAGTGGTTAATTGGAGATAAAAGTCTCATGGACTTACCTCCTCTAGAGAGCTTTGAATCTTTATCCTAAGATCTCAGCCTCCTAAATAGCTACAATTATAGATTTGAGCTACTAGTACTGGGCTCCCTTTGGCTTTTGATGAAAGCTGAGTAACAGAGTTCCTTACATTAAATCATGAAATATTGAACATAATAAGATTAGTTTAAAAGAAGTATTTAGGAGCCCTATAATCTTGTCTTCCTGTGACAATGTAGGAAAAACTCTTTTTCACCTGAACTTGTTTTTAAAAAGAGAAAAAATACAGGCTTGGAATAATTTGAGTATAAAATATGTAACAAGAGGGACAGTTTCCTTTCCATAATGGATCTTTGATGCCTTATAAATTTTAACCAAATAAGAAAATTCCATTATTTCTTTCCCTGTGTCTTTGTGACAACTGTAAAATTTCAATGACTAGACAAGACTCTTTCTCTATGCCTATGAATGAATTGAAGTGTGAGATCTTTTATTGTCTGTTAAATGCTGTCAGGAACATACTTTTCCTACTATCTGCAATGTATCATTTTATTCTCCAACTGGAATAATTGGAATTTTCTTTAACATCTTTTCATATATTTCATTTGCAGCTTTACTGAATTAAAGACTCCAAGAATAAAGACAGCCCTGTACTTAGAGATTGTCATCATGTTTCTTTACTGTTGAAAGATATCTATAGATGGCAGACTATTATTTCAATTTTTCCTAATGTTAGTCCTTAATTAATATATTTTCAACTCTGCTGAAGCAAAATCATTTTTACCTTTTCACTTTTAGAGAAGTGGATACTCAATGCGTTTTTGTTATATTTAATTTTCAATTTTTTTATTACAGATAAGTTAATAATAATAGCCAATTGGTAGTATCATCAACTTAAACTGTTCCCAGTGAATGTGAGTTTTCAGTAGATGTGAGTTTAAAACATTATTCTTCATGGTGCTATGACAATTTTGAATATTGGAATTTTATTTCAAGCTGTGTTTTTTGAGAGAATAGTTTTCTAAATGACAAATTTTAGTCCATCTGCATTAATGAAAGAAAGAAACACACACACACACACACACACACACACACACAGAGAACAAAATAAAAAACTGTGATCTGCCAGGCACCAGTGGCTCACGCCTGTAATCCTAGCTACTCAGGAGGCTGAGATGTAAGGATCACGGTTCAAAGCCATCCTGGGCAGGAAAGTCCGTGAGATTCTTATCTCCAGAAAACCGGAAGTGGCACTGGGACTCAAGCAGTAGAGCACTCGCTTTGAGCTGAAAAGAGCCGGGACAGCATCCAAGCCCAGACTTCAACCCCACGACAAGAACTGTGATCAGAAAAATTACAGTTTAGGAATAATTGCAGATCTAACTCCTTTGAAGTCTTCTTTATTGAACTAACATTGGTTTCTCTGTTAACATGATCTCTTGAGCTTTTTTTTAAATTCTTATTTCTATAACTGCTCTTATCATGTGTTTCTAAGTGCATATACAACTGGGACTTGTAATGATTTTAGTGAATTCACAGGAAAATTATTCAGTGAAATTACCATGTGGAATTTTTAACAATGGTTTGTTTACAATTGTTGCATTACAAGTTAGTCATCAATATACAATGAATTCTAGAATAAATTTGCCTCATTATACATTGAACTGATGAAGTTGAATGCATCAGTATAACCGTGGAGTTATATCACACAGATCAAAACTATGAAGCACAAAATAAAAAGCAAGTATAAAGTTTATTTAAATAAAGACACAATGATAATAACTACAACAACTAATTCTATAACAAAGTTATGGGAACTTATTTAGTTCTCTTGGAAGACATATATGTATACATATATTTTTTCAATAGGGTCCATTCACACAAGAAAAAACTTGATTCACTTTATTAACAGCTAGCATATCATCTTGAAATGAAACTCATTGTCATCTAAAATGGGCTCTGCAAGGAGCTAATGAGCAAGCTCCTGCCTGATATTGACAATTAATCAGGCATGAAAGCATTTAGGAGCAGGACCCATTGACAAGCATGTAGGCTCATACAGACATCAGTGAAACATGATATGTGAGCATATTTGTCTAATTGTACATCAGGTTTTTTGAACAAATTCCCACCAAAACACTTAATTATCTACAGAGGTGATGCATCCGTTTCAGAATCCGTAGGAAGCTTTTTGGTTTGCTGTAACCATATATAATGGATTAAATGAAGTTTTATTAGGCTTTGTTGCCGTTTTCCCATTTTAATTGCTATAGCAACCTAAAGCCAAAGTGGGATCATTGGATAGAGTAACTGAGCAATTAAAAGGATCCAGCATTGTGCCCTGATTACCCTGGGCCCTTAAGGAAAATGAAATCAAGTATTAAAATAATTGGAAATCTAAAATGGGTAAAAAACAGAGAGAGAGAGATTTTTTTCTTATATTTCTTATATTTCTTATATTTCTCATTGGGGAATTCTAAATCAATTAAGGTGTATATATCTCCTTTTAAAGTTTATAGTTGAGTGAATTGTTTATAAAAATACTTTTATTTTTAATCAATGTTTACTAGATCTGGTCATTCTGTAATATCTAGGGTGCCTATATATGTTTTTTGTTGTTGTTGATAGATAAACTGTAAGGATATGCTTGCTTCCATTCCTGGTCCTACATAAGATTTTTCTCATAATTTTTTTTAATTTCAAAAACAATAAGAGGAAACTGGAAGGTTATTATTTGGGATATTATAGTTGCATGTGGCCTTTACACAGTATCAAATACTATCTCATTCTAGGAGTTTCTTGGGTTCTCTTCAATAAATCATGTGCATTGCTTAAAGGCTAATACCATAATAGTATTTTAGTCTGATTTGATTTTCTTGTTTAGAAGCTTGCTCTTCTTTGTCAAATGGAACTCAGCAAAGAGTATTTCTTTCTTGCAAATTGTCAGGAAGATTTCTATTATATTAAAAGATTGGAAGAAAAGAACAAGCTGACTCAAGAATGAAACTGAGTAAGTAGAATAGAATCTTGCACCAGCTGAGAGATAGAGGTAGTGGTCCAATGGATTAAGAATAATACTGGAATTTAAAGAATCAATATTTCCCCAAATACAGAAAAAACTATTTCATAATGAATAATTTTAATATTAAAATTTTGGCAAATAGTGGTCAGTCCTGTAATCCTAGCTACTCAGAAAGCTGAGATATGACGATCATAGTTTAAAGCCAGTTGGGGCAGGAAAGTTTCCAATTAATGACCAGAAAACCAGAAGTATAGTTGTGACTCAAAGTAGCAAAGTGTTAGCCTTGAGCAAAAGAGCTCAGGGACAGCACTCAGACTCTGAGTTCAAACACCATGACCAACAACAACAAAAACAAAAGAAAATATGCTTTTAAATGTGGATTAAGTACTTTGAGCAGCATGCTAATCTTGGAATGGAAATAAATTTAAGGTGAATAGGTTAAGATTGAATTAGTTGAGAAAACCTATGAAGAGAAATTCGTCAATTGTGCTAAAAATATAAAAATACAATTAAAACAATGAAAACACAAAGATCTTAAAACAGAACTGATAATATTTAAGAATTTATCCTACAGATATATATTAACTTGTATAAAAGAGAATAATTGGCACAATTTTCTCTAATATCAAGACTAGAAACTGCCGGGCACTGGCTTAAGCATGTAATCCTAACTGATCAGAAGACAGCTCTGGAGGAGGAAATTTCAAAACCAGCCTAGGAAAATAAGTTCTCAAGATGTAATCTCTAGCCTGTGAATAGCTGTGTTTGAGGCAAGGCTCAGGTGGTAGAACACCAGGCAACAAACTAAAATTGAAATAAATACTTGGCAACAACCAAGACATGGGAGAAGGCCCTGAGTTCAAATCCCATCACTGTCACCAAAAAAATAAAAATAAAGCAAAATAAAAAGCCAGGCACTAGTGGCTCAGGTTTGTAATCCTAACTACTTAGGAGGCTGAAACATGGAGGATCAAGAGTTAAAAATGACTAGACAGAAGAATCAGTGACATGCCACATAATAGACACACTAGATAATGTCAGATGACAGCTACAGATTTGTTATAACCTATTAACTTACACTGACACTTCATTAAGAGCCAAAGTTTAGTTTTCATTAAGGCTTCACTTGAGTTCTGAGCAATGTATACTTACACATTCTCTATGGTAGTATCATTACAGTCACTGCCTGATTCCTTCATCCTTCCTATACTGGATACCAAGGATCTTCTGTATTCTCCTTCCTTTGGCCTTTTTCAGACTGCAAGATAGTCAGAATCACACAGAATCATATTGGCCTCTAATATAATGTTAGTTTTGACTGTCCTATATGTTTATTGATAACTTGACAGTTAATTTCTTTTCTTTTCTTTTCATTTCTTGTCTTTTTTTTTTATTTTGTGCATCTTGGGGCTTTGAACTTGGGCCTGGGCACTGTCTGAACTTTTTCACTTCAATGCTAACACTCTACCACTTTGAACCAAAGTGCCACTTCCAGGTTTCTGGTGGTTAACTGAAGAGTCTGTTGGACTTTTCTCCAACAGGGGCTGGCTTCAAACTGTGATCTTCAGATCTCAGCCTCCTGAATTGTTAGGATTCCAGGTGTGAGCCACTGGTGACTGGCTGTTCATTTCTATATAGTACTGCATAACAAACATTCAATTGTCTGGGCCACACTTCATCTATTCCCTGTTAAAGAATGCCTTGCTAGTTACCAAGTATTTATTTCATTTGAGAGACACTGCTATAAATATTACTGTGCTTTAAAACCCAAGTCTGTTTTGTTCATTGTTGGCTATAGGAAAGCAATTTAATATTATTTATGAATTATGTATCCTATAAACTTTCTACAATTGTTTATAAGTTCCTAGTGACTTTTGTTGATTCCTTTAGGATTTCTTCATGAAAACATCAGATAATATGGTCCAAAGAATTTCATAATCACTTTCTAAAATTTGAAATGATATGCTAACTTTTGCATTGCTGGGATAAATCCCGGTTGGTTGTGGTTTATAGTTGTATTTTACATTCTTCACGAAATTTGCTAATGGTTTCTTGGGAAGTTTTACAATTATTTTCATGGACAATATTGGTTCAGGTTCTACAACTGCTTTTGGTTCATTTTAAGTATTAAGATAATATTGGCCTCATGGAATGAGCTAGGAAGTATTTTATCTATTTCTACTCCCTCAAAGAGATTGAAAAGTAATTGGATAATTTCTTTATTGAATATTTGCTAGGGTTTTCCAGTGAATATAACAGAGCCTGGTGCTGTCTGTTTGGAAAAGTTATTGGCTGTTGATTAAATAGATATGATAAATAACAGACAGTGAAAGCTGAATTCTTCTCATATGAAGTTTTCTCAGATTTTGTCTTCCAAAGGATTATCCATTTCATCTGGATATCTTATGTATGAACATAACTATTCATGGTGGTTTTTTATTTTTTTATTGTAAAAATAGTGTACAGAGGGGTTACAATTAGATGAGTAAGATAATGAGTGTATTTCCTATCAATCATTGTTACCTCCTCTTAGTTTTGTTTTTGTTGTTGTTGTATGTTTTAATGTACTGTGTGAAGTTATTTCTCCTCTCCTTTATTTTCTCCCCTTTGGATTAACCCCTGTTGTTGCTGTTTTTGATTTGGCACCCTAGGTCTTTTATATGTGTTCATATATACACTTGCTTTTACTACAGCCAATAAATTTGGTAAGCTGTGTTTTTATTTCAAAAGATCAATTTTTTTTAGATTTCCCCCAAGATTTATGTATTCTTTAGAAACATGCTGTTCTTTCTTCAGTACTTTGAGGTTGTTGTGATCTTTTACTGATTGTTTTTTACTTTGGAAAATTTAAATTCTTCTTAACACCAGTGTTGAATGGAAGCAGGTAATTTATAATCTCTGTACTTTTCTGGTTTTGTTGGTTTGTTTGTTTTGGTCACAGGGCTTGAACTCAGAACCTGGGCACTGTCCATGAGCTCTTTTGCTCAAGGCTAGTGCTCTACCACTTTGAGCCACAGCTCTACTTCCAGTGTTCTGATGGTTAATTAGAGATAAGAGTCTCATAGACTTTCCTGCCCTAGCTGACTTTGAACTGCAAGCCTCAGATTTCAGCCTCCTTAGTAACTAGGATTAGAGGCATGAGCTACAAGTGCCAGGTATTATTTCTATTCTTAAAAAAATGGCTCACTTTGAACTCAGATTTTGTACTTGCAAGGCTGGCATTATCCCACTTGAACCGATCTTCAGCCCTGTTCTTTCCTTGTTATTTAGAAATGGGGTCTAGAACCAGGCTGGCCTTGAATCTGGAACCACCAGATCTTTAGCCTTCTCAGTATCTAAGATTAGTCATGAAATGAAGGCGCTTTGTCTCTGAAATTTTTAAGGTGTGTTTTATGGGACAGGATATAATTTATTTCAGTCATTGCTTCTTGTGAGCTTGACAAGTCTGTTATTAGTGGTTGTTGAGTGAAATTTTCTATACAATTCAGTATTCTGATAATATTGAAATCTACTATATCATTCTTTCTGATGGAGGCATAAAATTCCATTGTGTATATATACTACATTTTCTTGATCCATTCATCTACTGAGGGGCATCTGGGTTGGTTCCATATCTTAGCTATGGTAAATAATGCCACAATAAACATAGTTGTGCTGGTAACTTTAGTCTGGTCTTGTTTGTGATCATTCGGGTAAATGCTCCAAAGTGGGATTGCTGGGTCATAGGGGAGCTCTATGTGGAGTCTTTTGAGGAACATCCATACTATTTTCCAAAGTGGTTGAACAAGTTTACACTCCCACTAACAATGCAGTAAGGTTCCCTTCTGTCCACGTCCTCTCCAGCATCTATTGTTACTAGAGTTCTTGATTATAGCCATTCTAACTGGGGTAAGGTGGTATCTCATTGTTGTTTTGATTTGCATTTCTTTTATGGCTTGAGAGGTTGAGCATTTCTTCATGTGTCTATGCCCCATTTGTTAGAAAATGGAAAGACTTGGAAAAAATATATTAAGTGAAGTCAGACAGGCCCAAAGAAACATATGTCCCATGCTTTCCCTTATTTGCAATACCTGGTGTATGTTTGAGACAAGCAGAAAAGGTCAGATAAATTGATGTCACGCGAAATGAACCCCAAGATAAGGATTCAAATGTTTTTTCCTTTCTTGCGATTGTTTCTAACATATTTATAAGATGATTTTTTTGTTGCTTTGTATGCTACTCCCCCATGGTATAACTAACACCTGTTTTCACTGTATTTGATGTTGGTATAACTTGGGGAGGGGAAGGGAAAAAACAAATTGTTTAAATAGGGATACAGGTGGACCCATTGTAACAATAAGATGTACAAGATATTATGTCAAAAAATGACTTTACAACTTTGGCTGGAGGGGGGGTGGGGAAGGGCGAAGGAGGGGATGCGGATGCGGGGGATGGGAAGGGGAAACAAAGGAGGAGGCAACAATGCTTGATAAGAAATGTACTCATTACCTTGCCCATGTAATTGTAACCCCTCTGTACGGTATTTTCACAATAATAATAAAAAAGAGAAATCTACTATATCCTCACAGATTTTCTGCCTATGGATCTGTCCATTTGGGATAGTTGAAAGTTTGGATTTACCATTTCTCCTTGGAATTCTGCTTTTGTCTCCTACCTTTGATGCACTTAGAATATTTTCTTCTTGGATTTCTGGTTCCTTCTGAATTATGTAATGTTCCTTTTTATGTCGAGTAATGCCCTTTTCTTTACATACTTATATTACTCCACCACTTGAGCATGCCCACAGTCCTTTCTCTCTTGGGCTAGCCTACCTTTACCTCTGAAGAAGCTAGGATCACAGGTATGCATCACAAATCCCAGTTTGTTTTTTGAGTTAAAATCTCCCTAACTTTGCCTGAGCTGGCTCATAGTACAATCATTCTACTACCAAAGATGATTGGTATTTCTCCTTTTATTTGATTGCCCTTAGCATTAAAAAAATATATTGTTAAGGGTAATGCACAGAGGAGTTACAGATAGATAAGTAAGGTAAATGAGTCCATTCTTGTCAAACATTGTTACTTCCTCCCTCTTGTCTCCCACTCTCCCTCCCCTTTCCCCTATGTTGTAAAATTCACTTCTGAGATTGTGCCTTGTGAGTGTGGCTATAGCATTGGTTTACCCCCTGTCCTTTGTCTCAACATTTTGTTATTCCCCATCCCTTCCCCAAATCAGATAAACATATACAAAAGACATAGGGTGCCAAAATCAAAAATAGTATCAACAGTGGTTAATCCAAAGGGGGAGAAAATGAAAGAAAGGAGAAATAACTTCACACAGTACATTAAAACAAACAAACAAAAGGAGGGGGTAACAATGCTTGATAGGAAATGTACTCATTACCTTACTGTAACCTCTCTGAACACTATTTTTATAATAAAAAACATTTAAAATAAAGTAAAATGAAAAAAATAAAAAAATTTGATGTTTCCATATCTTGGAGCTCATTTTGATTAGCATCATTTTATATGGTCCTATGTACATATTGAGCTATTGTGTTCCTTTGCTAGGACTATCCTAGACATATACTAATTACTACAAATGAAGGAAACCAGGCAGCCTGTTTCTTTGGGTCTGGCTTAATTCACTTAATATGATTTTTTCCAAGTCTTCCCATTTCTTTTTTTTTTTTTTTTGCTTTTTGCTTATGTGGTGCTGAGGAATCGAACCCTGGGCTTCATGCATGCAAGTCAAGCACTCTACCACTGAGTCACTTTCCCAGCCCTTCCCATTTCTTTATCAATAGGGTGATGTCATTTTTTCTGATGGTAGCACAGAATTCCATTTTGTATATATACCACATTTTCTTGATGCATTCATCTACTGAGGGGCCTCTGGATTGGTTCCATATTTTAGCTATGGTAAATAATGCTGCAATGAACATCCTTGTGCTGGTAGTTTTACTGTGGCCTTGAATTTTACTTTTCTATTGCCTTTACCTTTCATCCATATGATTTTTATTTAAATTAAGTTTCTTGCATGTCTGACAGTTATTTTCTTTTCTTATCCAATTTCTGCCTTTTAATTCATGAAGCTGGATTGTAGCTACTTGTCATTTTTTTATAGATCTGCCTTAATAGATACTATATTTATTATTTTCTGTTTTCTTTGTTGTTTCTATATTTTTGTATTTTCTGTTGTCTTATAATTTGACCACATAATACTTGGCTTCTCGCCTTTTTTTTTTTTTAGCATATCTGATATAATTAAAAAACAACTAGAGATGCTTGTGGAGCTCAGTAGAAGAATGACTGCCTTTCACAGTGAGGCCCAGGGTTCAAACTCAAGCAATAACAGTTGATCCAGAATGTGTAGTATACATTCTACCTAATTCAAATCATCTTTCAGATGGAATGTATCACTTCATGGAATAGTTTCAAACTGTTCCTAATTCCTTTTTTTCCAATGCCATATTGGTACTAGAGTACAAAATTCTTGACAAGAATTTTTTTAATATTTTTTATTGTAAAGATACAGTACCGAAGGGTTACCGCTACCTGAGTAAGGTAAAGAGTATGTTTCTTATTGAGCATTGTCACTCCCCTCCTTTGTTTTTCCCCTAAAATCCCTTCCTTACCCTCTTCCCACCCCATCTCTCCCGGCCACCCTCCACAAAGTTGTAAAGTTCATTTTCAATATAATGTCTTGTTTGTCTCATTGTTACAATGGATCAACCTGTATCCTTGTTTCAGCATTTTGTTATTTCCCTTACCCTTTCCAAATTAGAAAAATGTATATACAAGATGCAGGGCACTAGAATCAAATACAGTGATATCAGGGGTTGTACCATGGGGGAAGAACATACAAAAGAAACAAAATGTCACACAGTACATTAAAAACAACAGCAACAAAGTAAAAACCTCTTGTGTCCATATCATGGGTTTCATTTTGTTTAGCATCATCTTATATGCTCATATGTGCATAGCTTTTGCCCTTTTCTGCTTGTCTGGTAGGATTATCCTAGACATATACTAGTTATTGCAAATAAACGAAACAATGGGACCTATGTTTCTTTGGGTCTGGCTTACTTCACTTAATATAATTTTTTCCAAGTCTTTTCATTTCCTAACAACCCTTTGAACTATGTAATCTTTAATTCCATCATACATAAGCAAATATATATACATAATTATATCACGCACCTATTTATATATTTGATTTGTACATTATTCTATATTTTCATTAAAATATCTGGTAGATCAGTAAGAAAAATGTTTTCATGTTTATCTTTACTTATTCATTCTTCAATAATCTTTATTAACCTAGTTTTGAATTTCTTACCTGTATATTTTCCAATTTCATGAAAAACCACTTTTAATATTTTACATTGATTTGCTAGCAACAAATTCTTTCAAATTTTGTTCATCTGAGACTCTTCATTCCTGCACTATCTTTGAAAAATAATGTAACATTTTATAGAATTCTAGTTTAGTATTTTTCTTCTCTGAATACTTTAAGTATAATGTAGTTGTTTTATAATTATTTGAGTGATTTGTGGAAAAGACATTTTTCCTTTGACTTCTTTCATGATCTTTTTCAGGCTGGGAAGGTGGCTCATTCCTATAATCCCAGACACTTGGGAGATATAGATTAAAAGGATCACATTTCCAGGTACAGCTTGGCAACATGCTAGTGAGATTGCATGTCAACAACCAAGTTGGAGTAGTTTATGTTTATAATTCCAGATATGTTGGAAATTATAAATAGAAGCCTCACATTGCAGCTCAAACTTGACCCTGGGGGGGAGGAATTGAAGAAAACAAGATTTAAAAAGAAACAAAACAAATTAAACTAAACTAAAAGCAAAAAAAAAAACTGAACTGGGGGCATGACTATGTAGTAGGACACCTTCTAGAACCTATTCAAACCCAATAAATAAATGAATAACTCCTTAGATTTTTTACTTTCTGTAGTTTTTAAAGATATTTTGAAATTTATCCTGAATGATTTTCTCTGAGCTTTTAAGATTCCTGGCTTGTTGTCTAACAATTTGGTGTAAACTCTTGATAATTATTTCTTCAATATGGTCCTTGTGTTTTCTCTTATCTTCAATATTTCTGTAATGTAATCATGCTTTGTAGTTGTCTCACAGTTCTTGGATACTTAGTTCTGTTTTATTTTTTTTCTATTTTATCTTTTCTTTACTATTTGAAATTTCTATTATTTTTCTATCTTCAAATTTAGAGATTCTGTCCTTGGCTACAGGAAAGATGTGTCACAATGTTTGTGATCTGGAATGTTTTCTGTTTATTTTTCCTATATTTTAACGTTCTCTTATTTTATGAGATCATTTTCCATTAGTTCATTTGTATAATCAATATAATTGCTTCACATTTCTCATTTGATTATTTCAACATTCATGATCTCTCTGAAACAGTTTCTGATGCCTGTTCAAGCTCTTCATACTGTGCCCATTGAATTCTAGGACATATTAGAGTTTTATTGTTAAACTGTGAACTTGATGTGTTATATGAAATGAACTGTGGTAAATAAGCCCTATGGTTGTATGATGAGGTGTAGGTTGTAGGGACTGCAACCTGGCTATGGACCTGTGAAAAGGCCTGTTTCATAGGGAATCTCTGCCTGTAGACTATGAACTGTGAAAATGCTTTTAATGTCTACTCAGCCACAGAATGGACAGAATGCTGGAAAGGGCCTTCCCTCATGGGGAATCTTGGAACCTGGTGGCATGGTTAATATCCTGTTCTCCAAGTGGATCTGGTGGATTGACTCTTTTTAAACACTAGCTGGTAATCTTTTCTTCCAGTGGGCAGATGTTATTCATGGAAAGAGAATGCTATGTTGTATTTCCAAATGGCTATTTTTTAATACTTTTCCTGACTAAAGCATGGTGCTATTTTTCTCTGATACTCACTGTTGGGATCTTGTAGACCTCATACGGTTATAACTAACATGCACACAAGTGGCTCCCCTCTATTTCTGGGTTACACACTTAGTCAGCTTTTGCTATTACTGTTAACTATTACTGTTTTAGTCAACTGTTACTGCCTGACATAATTAGGTTACTTTGTTTGCCCATTTAGAAATTTTGAACCAGTGGCAAGGCAGCATATCATGGTAGAAAGGGCCCAGTGAGAAAAACCACTCATACCCTAGAAGCAAAGAGGGGATAGGAAGAAGACAGATTCTCTCAATCCCCTTTGAATTACTCCTCTGATTTGCTGTGAACTAAATATCCTCTGAAGACATCCAGCTATGTCCCACCTGCTAAAGATTCCATCTCCTCTTAGTACCACCATATGGGGGCTGTGCCTTTAACATGGGGCCTTTGGGGAACATTCAAAATCCACACAGAAGCAATAACTCTGGAGGTTTCACATTAGCTTCATCAACACTGAGGCTCAGGCAGACACTCATTCACCATTTTAAATCCCTTACCCTGACACTGGTTCCCACAAAGATTTCTGGTAATGTGGTTTTGCTCTTGTAAATTGAAATCTCTTCATTTACTTGACTGTTTCTCTAACTTGAGGGACAGGATATTGATGTAATTTGATTTATTTGCATATTTCCCTATTGAAAAAATATTGTTTGAATAATTATGAAAATGAATATAACAAACATTTTATATATTTTGTAGACATAAGTTTTCAACTCATTTGGTTAATGCCCAGGAGTTTGGTTACTGGGCCACACAGACTAAATTCAGTTTTATTAAGAAAGTGCCAGACTACCCTCTTCGGGACTGTACATTTATATTCCTTGTGTGTGTGTGTACTTACTGGCTTGAGCTAAAAGCCAGAGTGCTGTCCCTTAGCTTTTTCCCTCAAGGTTGTCTTTCTAAACATGAGCCATATCTCAACTTCCAGCTTTTTGGTGGTTAATTGGAGAAAAAAAAGTCTCATAGATTTTTCTGCCCATACTGGCTTCAAACTATAATTTTTAGGCTTCCTAAGTAGTTAAGATTACTGATATTGAGCTGGGAAGGTGGCTCAGTGCTTGCAATTACAGATGTGAGTTACACAATGGAGAAAGCATATACAAAGAAACGACGACAAAAAAATGATATAGTAACCCTTGTGACTGTATTTGATTCCACACCTTGATATACATTTTTCTAATTTGGGGAGGGGAAGGGAAATAAAAAATGCTGAAATAAAGATACAGGCTGACCCATTGTAACAATGAGATGTACAAGACACTACGTTGAAAATGAACATTACAACTTTGGCGGGGGACAGAGGAGTTGGGGAGGTGGGGAGGAAAGGGATAGTAGGGGAAAAACAAAGAAGGGGGTAACAATGCTCTATAGGAAATGGACTCATTACCTTGTTCATGAAAGTATAACCACTCTGTACAGTATCATATATATATATATATATATATATATATATGAAAAAAAGATTGCAGACATAAGGCACTGGTGACACTAGCTACATTTATCATCTTTTCAGCAGGGAATGAGAATGAAAATGAGTGATGTTCTTTTGCCCATCAGCATTTGCTATTGTCAGTACTTTGGATTTCTGCTTTTCTGGTGAGTATTTAGTGATATTTTCAATGCTGTTCTAATTTATGTTTCCTTAATGATTGAAAATGGTGAAAATCTTCTCCCTTGCTTACTAGAAATTAACTACTTATTGATCATCATTTTTCAGTGTTTTCTATTATATCTTTTGAAGAACAAAATTCTGAAGAACTACGATTTATCATTTGAATCACCTACAGTGTGCTGTCCATATCCCCTATATATCTGCTTACCTAATCTATGAATATATTCTAGCATCATATTGTCTCTCTACCTGTAATTCTATAACAAATTTTGAAATCAGAAAGTAAATATCCTCTTTGTTCTTATTTTTTTAATTGTTTTAATTTATTCTAGGTGTTTGGAGTTTTCATGTAAGTTTTGATATGTGTCTGCATAACAATTTCTAAAAAGAATTTCTGATTCACTTTTGATAGGAGCTGCTTTGACTATCCATCAGATTGGGAATTGTCATCTTAATATGACCTGAGCATCACGTCAATGTGGAAAGTTTTATAATTTTAAGTGTGTAAGTTTTATACTTGTTTTGTGTACCTGATAATTATGTCAATGTGTCATTGTATGTCAACTCATTTAATTTTATTTTTGAAGGCAATGATATTCCTTTTACATAGAACTGTAATTATAACTGATTTCTGTGCATTTCTCTCACTTCTAGTGACTTTGGTCTTTTAATTGGTCTTATTTTCCTAATTGTAGGGGGATTAAATAGGATTCTCTGTGCACAAGATTACATTATCTTTGAATAAAAATAATTTTACTTTCTTTCAATCAGATTGTCTTTTCTCTGTTTTTTTTTCATTTGTTCTGATTTTGCCAGTTATATCTTCCAATAATGTGCAATAATAAAGTCATACACTGTTTTTCACTTTTGACAGTTGACAGCTGCAAAGTTCACTATGGAATTTCTTTCTCATTTTCCCTAGTATTTGTTCTTGCTTATAAAGAAAGCCTAAGTGTTATTTTACTTACCACAGAAAAATGGTCTAGTGCAGGAACCTTTTACCAGTCCAAACTCCATTCCAACCAAAAAACACATACTGTTCCCTGCATTCAAACCATTCACAAAAATGCTCGATAGGGAAAGTACTCATTACCTTACACATGTAACTGTAACCCCCCCCCGTACAATATCTTTAATATATATATATATATATATATTAAAAAGGCTTTCCTAAATGTTCTTCTCTCTTCAAATCCTTTTAATGTATAGGCTAAACTGAACGTGTGGGTGTCCTAAGTATCAAGTTTTAATCGCTGGAATCTGCACATACTACATTAAGGGGGGAAAAGGATGTATGTGTTTGGTGGAGTATCTTTATTGGTGTATAAAGGACAGAATATTGGAGTATCAGGATTATTCTCTTTTATCCAAGTTATTCCTAAATATAACTATATATTTCCTTCAGGGAGGAAAGCAGTTCAAGGCTTGATTCAAACAGAAAAACAAATGTAGAACAAAAAGCAACTTCAAAGATGAGGTAGGAAAGGAATGATGTGACAACAAGCCAAGGAATGCCACATCCCACATCTGTATAATTCTGTTTGATGTTGATAGATTTTTGTTTGCTACCATTTTTGCGGAGAATCGATTCATATTCATAAGGAATATAGGCCTTCAATTTCATTTTCTTTTTTTTTCTTTGTGATATCCTCATCTGATTGTAGGAACAATTGCTTGGGAAGGGGGCTCAGTGGTAGAGCGCTTGCCTTGCATGCATGAGGCCCTTGGTTCAATTCCTCATCACCACATAAGCAGAAAAAGCCAGAAGTGGCACACTTTGGCTCAAATGGTAGAGCATTAGCCTTGGATTGAAGAGCTAAGGGACAGTGCCCAGGCCAGAGTTCAGGCACCAGGACCGGAAGAAAAAAAAAGACAATGATAAATTGAATGGAGTAGTGTTTCTCCTATTAAAATTCCGGGAAGTATTTTGAGAAGATTTTGCATCAGTTTCTCTTGAATGCTTGGCTGCGAAGCTGTCATAGACCAATCATTTCTTATAATTTTGAATTATTGGTTCATTCTCCTTAATTTATTGATGCTTTCAATTTCTTCTTGTGTTACTATTATTGCTGGTATTGTTGCTGTATTTTGAATAGTTATTTCTACTGCTTAAATGTAGTTAAAACATACTCCAGAAATAGATGTTTGTTTTGGATTAACTGAGTCAAAAAATAAAAGGCTATAAAACAGATATTGCATCTTCTGCAAGTACTTAATCCTCCCCTACTGCCCTCTCTACAGACAGCCATTGGGAGGTTAATGATCTTTAGGTTTAGCAGGGCACCACATGAGAAAACCACTGACCCTACTATTTTTAGTAAAGTCCTGAACCTTTGCCTAAACATTAAAGGTCTTCAGAGTTAGTTTCTAGTGATGGAAAATGTTTGATCTTTAATGATTTGCCAAGAATTTCAGTGTTTTTATATAGGTGTAGATTTTTATATGTTTTTATTGTAAAAATATGTTTAAAAGGATAGCAAGGAAGAAAAAGCTACTTGTGTGCCAATCATGGGGTTCATTTCACTTAGCATCATCTTATATAGTAATATGTACATAGCTTTTTATCTTTTCTGCTTCTCCTAGACATATACTAGCTATTGCAAACAAGGGAAACCATGAAGCCTGTGTTTCTTTGGGCCTGGCTTACTTCACTTAATATAAAATTTTCCAAGTCTTTACATTCTTTCAGATGGAGGTATAGAATTCCATTATATATATAGATATAGATAGATAGATAGCTATCTCTATCTATCTATCTATCTAAAGTAGTGTTTGGTTCTATACATTAGATTAGCTATGGTAAATAATGCTGCAATAAACATAGTTGTGCTGGTAGCTTTAGTATGGCCTTGTTTGTGATTATTTGGGTAAATGCCAAAAAGTCAGGTTGCTGGGTCATAGGTGAGCTCTACTTGGAATCTTTTGAGGAATTTCTATATTGCTTTCCAAAGTGGTTGAACAAGTTTACACTCCCACCAACATGCAGTAGGGTTCCCTTCTGGCCACATCCCCTCCAGCATCTGTTGTTATTAGAGTTCTTGATTATAGCCATTTTAACTGGGGTGAGGTGGAATCTTAATGTTGTTTTGATTCACATTTCCTTTATGTGTCTATTTCTTCATGTGTCTATTAGCCATTCTTATTTCCTCTTCAGAGAAGTTTATCTTTAGCTTTTTATCCCACTTATTAAGTGGTCAGTTATTTCCTTGAGGATTTGTTGTTGGGAGATTTAAGTTTTTGAGTTCTAAGTATATTTTAGATCTGAGACCCTTGTCCTTTTTATGGCTAATGACGATTTTATCCCAATCTGTGAGCTTTCTATTGCTCTTACTAGCTATGTCCTTTGCCATGCAGAAGCTCTGCAATTTCATTCAATTCCATTTGTCCACCCTTTCTTTGATTTGTTGTGTTTCTGGGTCTTTTTAAAGAAAATTTTGGCTTTGCCGGGGAGCCTTACAGTTTCTCCTATTCCTTCCTGTAATGTTTTCAGGCTGTCTTTCAGGCTTTGACTTCGAGGTCTTTGATTCATATGGAGTTGATTCTGGTGCAGGGTGATATATAAGGATTTAGCTTTATTTTTCTCCATGTGTTCCACCAATTTTGCCAGCATCATTTACTGAAGAGGCTGTCTTTCTTCCATCCTAATTTTTTGGCTCCCTTATCGAAAATTAGGTGGCTATAGGTCTGTGGGTTCATTTCTGGGTCTTAAGTTCTAATCCATTGATCCTCTGGTCTGTTCTTGTTCCTGTTTTCATTACTACGGCTTTGTAGTAGAGTTTGAAATTTGGTATTAGTATTCCTCCAGCACTGTTCTTCCTGCTAAGGATTGTTTTTTATATTCCAGGTCTTTTATTGTTCCATATGAATTTTTGGGTTGCTTCTTCTATTTCATTGAATATTAATAGACATTGCATTGAATTTGTTGATAGCCTTTGGAAGTATTGCCATTTTTCACGATGCTGATCCTCCCATTCCAGGAGCATGGGAGGTTTTTCCACTTCCTAAGTTCTGCTTTAATTTCCTTTTTCAGGTTTTTAAAGTTTTCATCGTAGCGGTCCTTCACTTCTTTAGTGAAATTAACTCCAAGGTACTTTATTTTTGTGGGGCTATTACAAAAGGAGTTGCTTTCCTCAGTTCAGCTGCGCTCTTCTCATTGTCGCCATACAGAAAAACCATTGGTTTTGGAGGGTTAATTTTATACCCTTTTACGTTTCCAAAGTTTTGATTCAGCTCAAGTAATTTTGGAGTAGAGTCCGAGGGATTCTTTAAATACAAGATCATGTCATCTGCAAAGAGAAATAGTTTTACTTCATCTTTCCCTATTTGGATCCCCTTTATGTTTGTAACTCGTCTTTTGCCCTAGCTAGGCATTCTACTACTAAATTGAAGAGAAATGCAGGGACTGGACATCCTTTCTTGTTCCTGAATTTAGAGGAAATGGATTTAGCTTTTTTATTAAGTATAATGCTAGCTGTAAGATTGTCTAGACAGCCTTTGTTATATTGAGGAATGTTCCATGGATTCCTAGTTTTTCCAGAGCCTTCATCATAAAGGGGTTTTGGATCATGTCAAATGCTTTTTCTGCATCTGTTGAGATAATCATATGGTTCTTATCCTTGCTCTTGTTGATGTGATAGATTATATTAATTGATTTGCATGTATTGAACCAGCTTTGCCTCCCTTAAATGAATCCCATTTGATCATGGTGTATGATTTTTTTTGATGAGTTATTAAAGTCTGTTGACCAAAATTTTGTTGAGAAGTTTTGCATTGATGTCCATGAAAGAAATGGATCTAGAGTTCTCTATCTTCAGTGAGTCCCTGCATGGTTTTGAGGGTTAAGATGGCTTCATTGAAAGAGCTTGGTAGTGAATTTTCACTTTCAATTTCATTGAAGGGTTGGAGCAGTATTGGTATGAGTTCTGCTTTGCAAGCCTTGTAGAATTCCGCTGTAAATCCATCTGGTCCTGGGCTTTTCTTGGGTGGGAGGTTGTTATTGCTGTTTCTATTTGGATGCTTTATATTGGTTTGTTAAGTTGGTTTAACTCATCCTGATTTCATTTCAACATGTCGATATTTGCCAGAAAATCATCCATTTCATCCAGATTCTCAAACTTATTAGCATAAAGTTTTGAGAAGTATTCCCTTATAATGTTCTGAATCTTGGTTGTTTCTGTGGTGATGTTTCCATTCTCATCTCTGAGTTTATTTATTTGGGTGTGTTCTCTTCTTTTTCTGATAAGATTTGTTAAGGGTCTGTCAATTTTTTAAATTTTTTCAAAGAACCAACTCTTTGTTTTGTTGATTCTTTATATGTTTTGTTTTGGATTCTAATTCATTTAATTCTAATTTAATTTTAATTACTTGTTTGCTTCTACTGGATTGGGGGTTAGCTTGCTGCTCTTTTTCAAGGAGCTTCAGATGTCTCATTAAGTTGTTGGTTTCAGAGCTCTTCAATTTGTTGATGTAGCAACTCAGAGCTATAAACTTGCCTCTGAGTACTGCCTTTGCTTTTTCCCAGAGAAGCTTGTAATTTTTGTGTTCATTTTTGTTGAATATCATGAACATTTTAATTTCATTCCTAATCTCTTCTATGACTCATTGATAGTTCAACAGTGTGTTGTTCAGCCTCCATGTTTTACAGGATTTTCTTTGGTGGCTTTTGGTCTTGAGTTCTAATTTTATTCCCTTGTGATATGAGAGAATGAGGGGCATAATTTCAATGTTTCTGAATTTGGACAAATTTGATTTATATGTGGTCTGTTTTGGAAAATATTCCATGTGCTGCTGAGAAGAACATGTATTCTGATGCTGCTGGGTGAAATATTTGGTAGATGTCTGTTAAATCTAGTTGATCTATGCAGTTGTTTAGATCTGCGGTATCCTTGTTGAGTTTTGCCTAGTTGATCTATCTAGGGCAGATAGTGGTGTGTTAAAGTCCCCAACAATTAATGTCTTTGGATCAATGTGAGATTTGAGGGAAAGTAGTGTTTTTTGGATAAATTTGGGTGCTCTGTTGTTTGGTGAATAGATATTTAGAATTGTAATATCCTCCTGAAGGAGAGATCCTTAATTAGTGTGTAATGTCCTTCTTTATCTCTTCTCGCTAATTTTAATTTCAAGCTTATTTTGGCTGATATTAGTATTGCAACTTCCGCCTGTTCATGGGGGGCCAGTTGCTTGGTAGATTTTTTTTAGCGGGGTTCCGGTCATGGGACCTGAACTCTGGGCCTGGGTGCTGTCCCTCAGATCTTCAACTCAAGGCTAGTGCTCTACTACTTGTGCCACAGTGCCACTTCCGACTTTTTTCTTTTTGCTTATGTGGTGCTGAGGAATCGAACCCAGGGCCTCATGCACGCAAGGCATGAGCCACGTTCTCAGCCCCTGCTTGGTAGATTTTATTCCAGTCTTTCACTATCAGAATGTGTTTGTTTTTGAAGGCAAGATGTGTCTCTTCAAAGCAGCAGTTAGAAAGATCTCACTTTTTAATACAACTAGACAGTTTATGTCACTTTATTAGAGAGTTAAGTCCATTAATATTGAGAATTAGGACTGAGAGATGTTTGGTAGTTCGTGCCATGTTATCCTCCTTTTGGAGAGCTGTGCCAACTGGGTTCTTCCTTTGTTTCTTGGATTCTCTGTTTTAGGGCTGTTTCTTTGCTCTTGTTGGTTTTCTATGTGTAGGTAATTTTAAATCTCTTTTGTAGGGTTGGTTTGGTGGAGATCTATTGTTTCAGTTTTTCTTTGCTATGGAAGGATTTTTTTTCATCTTCCATTATGAAATATAGTTCAGCTGGATACAGTATACTTAATTGATAGTTGTTTGTCTTTAGGGCATGGCATACATCATTCTAGGCTCTTTTTGCTTTAATTGTCTCTGCTGAGAAATCTGAAGTTATTCTGATTGATTACTCTTTATTGATTGATCTTTTCTCTTTGACAGCTTTAAGGATCCTTTCCTTTGTCTGAATTGATTCTGTACAGATTATAATGTAACTGTAAGACGTCCTGTTCTGGTCTGGTCTTTTTGGGGTTCTAAAGGCTTCTTGTATCTGAACAAGCCTATCTTTTTAGTATGTTTGAGAAGTTCTCTGTTGGTTCCTTTGAAATAAATTTCCTAGACCATTAAATTCTGTCTCTAGGTGCTCCTCTACACCCATTACCCTCAGTTTAGGCCTTTTAATGGTGTCTTCTAAATGTTGAATATATCTTTCATATTTCTTGGATTTGTTTTGAATAGTTGTCTGTTCTCTCTCTTAGATATTCTATAGACTTCTTTACTTCCTTAATTTAGTTTTCAGTGTTCATTCTCAAATCCCTTAGTTGATTGGTTATGGTTTCATTGGACTCCCTTTCCTTCTGAAGGGCTCCATTCATGATTCCTTTTGTGGCTTCCCTGGATTCCTTTAGCTGTTTGTGGATTCCATGAATGCCTCCATTGATCTTTGTCTAACTTCCTTCCAATCACAAAATTCCTGTATTGATCTTTGATTTGCTTCCTTATGCTCACCAAATTCCTGTATTAATCTTTCTTTATTCTCAGCCTGCTCACAGAATTCCTGTATTAATCTTTGATTAGCTTCCTCACATTCATGAAATTCCTGTATTAATATTTGGTAGCCTCATATGCTCGCAAAATTTCTGTATTCATCTTTGGTTAGCTTCATCATGCTCATGTTTCCCCTATGCTGCTCATGTGTTTCCCTATAACACTCACAGAGACCTTTGCAGGCTTTCAATCTTTTTATTCAGCATGTTTACAAGTAGTGTTTGTAGAGCATTTGGCGAACTCTGCTCTGGATTATTCATTAACTGCTCTGTCACCTGATTATCATGAGTGGGATTTGAAATACTTGGACTTGCCATTTTTCTTGTGTTTCTCTGTCTTGTTCTGCCCATTTGGTATGAATGCAAAAGCAATTTCATGCTAGAACACTATTTTAAGGCAAGCATCAACCAGATCCCTGTAGTTGTACATATTGATTGATGCAGTCAAAATAGAACAGATACAATCTAGTTCAACAGATACAATCTAATTGAACAATAAACAATTATGGATTAATGGGCTAAGAACATCAAGAAACAGTCAGCAGACCAGAAATTAATAGGTTTAGAGAGAATTGTGGGGAGAAAATAAGCTTAGAGAAAAACAGAGAGGAAAAAGGAGAGAGGGAATTTAACCAAGCCCTAATTTCAGAGAGGAAACAGATAGAAGGAAAAAAAGGAGGGAAATAAAGAAACAAGGAAAAATGGAAAAATAAAAATTAAACATTAGAAAATGAAACACTTAAAATTATATAAGTATAAGGAAATAACACTGCTATTAAAAGAGTTAAGGTTAAGAGTTTGTGAATTTAGTAATCCATTTCTGAATTAAGTATGCACACAATGAAGGATAAGGTCTAATAATTGATGATGGGTATATATATATCTGGGGATGAGCAGAACAGCAATTAATTCACGGGGAAAAAAAAGACCAAAAGGGAAAAGGGTAAAAGGAGTTTAACCCACACACACACTCACATACACACAAACACACATACTCATCCACATTTAAAATAAAAATGATAAAAACAATTAAAAAATTAAAAAGTAGGTAGAAAAATGCTCTTCGATTTTTTTGGGGGGAGTGGGAGGAATCTTGTGTCCCCCTGTGTCTGTAACCAGTCTCTTGGTGGAGTCTCTGATTTTCTTGTGGTATTTGGTTTTCCTGTGGATTGATTGATTTTTTAAGTCAGTTTGAACAGGCAAAAGAAGCTGTGCCTTACCCAGGACTTTATGATCCATCTCCCAGGCTAGTTCAGTGGGAGGGAGATCTGCTTTGAGTATCACTAAAGAGGGAGATGGCTGTTTCCTCTAGCTTTGGATTGCTGTGATAGGGCTAGTTGTGGGTAGGGTTGAGGCCTGTCAGCAATCAGTAGCTTTTCCCTGAGGGAATGACTCTGGAGACACTCACAAAGCCATCCTGGAGCCATTATCAGAACTTCAATTGTTTTTTCTTTTACCCTTCCTGCTGCTGGGTCTGCTGCCTCGGCTGCAGTGGGGAGGGGCAGCCTATGGGTGTTTACTCAATGGAGAAAGTCACTCCTCCGTGGGCACAGCCTACTCTGCTTGGTAAGTGCAACTTTCCCCTGGGTGGAGCTTAACTGGGCAGGTTAGGTTCCTGTAACTTGTTGAATGGCTCCTATTGTCTCTTTCCAAGCCCTGAGTTACATGCTAGCTGCTTTGGCCTGGTCTTTGTCAGTATCAAAGATGGAGTTCTCCCTTAGTGATGGAGTTCTCCCCTCTTGGGAGGAGCTACCCACCACTGCTCTGTGAGAAGGAGTGAGAATGTCTTGAGGTACTCACACCTATCCCTTGGTTTACGGACTGTCCACATCCTTGCTCTGTGACTGTCTGTGCTCCCCAGAATGAAGATTTTCACTCCAAGTCAGTTCTTGCTGGTGGTGAGTACAATCTGCTCACCCACTGCTTCTGGTGCCTTTGTCTTGGACTCTCTCTGTTGATATGGTTGCTGCAGCAACAGCCACAGCTGCTGCAGTGAAAACCAGCAAGTGCTCAAATCTGTCTCCTTAACCAAAATCTGTCTTCTTGCCTGTTTTTTTTCCTCTCTGGCCAAACTCTGTACTATGATGTCAAACTTGGTGTGACTCTCTAGACTAGGACTTTTCACTGGAACACTAAACTGCTTTTTATGAAGAGCTGTTTAACCCGCAGCTTCTCCTCCACCATCTTCCCATATAGGTGTAGATTTCTGCACATTCTCACTACATTTTCTAGCAATGACCCCAAGCAATATTTTCAATTCTTGACTGGTTTGTTGGTAAAGTAAAACAATTAAGGCCCCCCAAAATATCATTTAAATAATTCAAACCAATTTGGAAAAATAAAGCACCCTTCCCTTTTAGAGTTATTATTATTTTGTCTTTGCCAACCATGACCTAAAACACTATGAGTTAAAAAAAATCTGAATTTTGGATGGGAATAGCCATGTCATGTATGGGCAAATTTATTGACACTTCCATAAGTGAAAATCCTTACTTATTTATGTGCCCATTTTTCTTTGAATGGCTTACCAGTTAGCAAATAATTTTCTAATTAATAATTTTTATGAATCTATCATCATAGCTACTTAATAGACTTAGATCTAGGTAGAAATTTGAAGCCAGCCTATGCAGAAAGGTCTATGACTCTATCTCCAAATAAACAGCTAAAAGCAGGACTGGAGTTATGGCCCAAGTGGCAGAACACCCAGTCTAGCAAGACAACCATGCAAGTGTAAAACTTTGAGTTCAAACCCAAGTACTGACAAAAAAGAAAGAAAAAAGACAGAGAAAGAAGAAAGAAATAAGGGAGAGAGGAAGAAAGAAAGAAAGAAAGAAAGAAAGAAAAAAGAAAGAAAGAAAGAAGAGAGAGAAAGGAAAGAAGAAAGGAGAGAAAGAAGAAAAGAATGAAAGAAGGAGAGAAAGAAGAAAAGAAGGAAAGAAGGAAAGAGGAAGAAGGAAAGAGAAGGAAGGAAGGAAGGAGGGATGGATGGAAGGAAGGAAAGAAGGAAGGAATATTGCATCCTTCCAACACCATCACCTAGCTGAAGAACTGAAAGATTATTACTATTGTTAATGTGAATTAATAATTCTCTTAAAACAAAGCCCTTAATGAAGACAAGAAGGGACATAGAATGCAGTCAAAAATCCAATGCATATCCTACAAAATTAAGAAAAGTGAGAGAAAGGGTGAGTTTTTGGGATGAATGAGAATATTGAAAGGAGTGACATTGATCAAGACACATATTCATAAAATGCTTTGTTGAATTGCAAATCCTTCATACAACTACTTAATGATAATAAAAATATATTGTTTTTAAAAAGCAAAGCCTAGTCCCAATAATTGTTCTTTAAATTTTCTAGAAAACAAGAGCTTTTAGTTTTTCTTGAATTAATCTGAATGGAAAAAGTAATTCTTATTTAAAAATTATTTAATCAATGGATAGATAAACATGATTTTCAATTGTCTGCCTTTTTTCTTACAGGAAATGAGCTCCAACCATGATGATGATTTCTTAGAAAACCTGCCTTACTGACAGGCAACAGTGTTCAGGCTCACATTTTCACATACTGAAAATATCATTTGGGTGAGTTTTTGATTTATGAGAGCAGAAGAGAACTTCAAATGGATAGCAAGAATAAAATTCCTAGGACATTAGTCCATATCTGTTTTCAATATTGTAGGAATTCATTTGAATGTGATGCTTTTGTTCCATAATCCCCTAAACTAACGTTTGTATCAAAGTTACCTGATGGTATAAGAATAGGACCTTGTATAATGAAAATAGATTTTCATATTTCCATCCTTTCTCTAGGGAATTTTAGGAATTGCTGATTCAAGGAATGATTTTAACTAGAAACACAAGTACTTACTCATTCCAAGCAAATGAAAACCAAAAACATAATTGTACATTTCATCATTGTGTTCCTCATGTAGAATCTATATTAAATTTTTTTTCCTATCATTTCAACGAAAAACATTTGTGGTAGTCACTTTTATATTATGAGTATTGTTGGTAATTTTAGCAATTGTGAAAACAAAATGTTGAATTCACTCTCCTTCATATTTCACTGTTCTACCTGAGAGGCCTCGGAGTTGACAGGCATCATACACTTCTATCAAATTAAGGACTAATAGCATTGTTTCATGCTGTTCATTCAAACACTGACAAGACTTTCTCTTGAGGTTTCTTCTGAGAAGAGAAGAGGGATACAACACATACACACACACACACACACACACACACACACACACACACATACATTTCAAAACTGTAACACTAGTGTGAATCTGCTTTAGAGAACATAGTGGATCCACTTGTGAACGTCAATAGCTAACTTACAGCTGAGCCCTGGAAGAAATCAACCAAAGGGTTGGTTACAGGCCCTAGGACCAGATGTGGCCTGATAAGAATTGAATCTGGATCACAATGTGCATGCTACCTGGGGGTCCTACAGAAGACCCTCCGCTGTGCTTTTGGGGAGGAGTGTGGTTTTCTGCATTCAAATTCTAATGAGAAACAGATGTAGGCCCCACTTTTAACAACTTCTTCATGCCAATAAACTTCCAAATCATTATCTTACTCAATTTTTACTTAAAGCTTATTCCATGGAAAACTATTCAACATTTTCTCACTCCCAATTCATTCATTATTTTATTAATACTTATAACTCTAAATGTTAATGGAAGTACAGGGTGACATTTTAGCATTTGTATAATTTAACTCTGATTTGTACCTCTCATTTCATTCCACCTTCTCCCTCTCCCTTCATGGCCCCAGTCTTTCTCATTTTGGCCTTTGAAAGGTTCTCTATAAAATTGGGATATTTTCATTAATACTATCCCTTCTATTTCATGTCTATTCCATCAACAAATGCTCTTGACCATAGTTTTGAAACACATCTGAACTATTACCATCTGATCTGCTAAAATGTCTCACTGCTTTCTATTCTACCTTTCTTTGAAAAATATTTTAATGTTTAATTTTATTTATTTTAACTGGTGCATTACAACACATACTCTCTAATATTAAGAGAAAGTATAATGTTTGGATGCTTGTGTATGCATTTAATAGTTAATTACATTGAATGTTTTTATCTTCTCAAGTATTTACCATTCTTCATAATGAAAAATTTTAAATTCCTTTCTTCTTACTATATTTTTTTTGTTTTCCCTGTGCCAGTATTGGAACTTAAACTTGGGGCCTCAAGTTCTCACTTAGCCTTTTTACTCATGGCTGGTACTCTACTACTAGAGCCACAATTCCAGTTCTGGCTTTTTGTTTTTCAATTGGAGATAACAGTCTTGCCTGTTTGTCTGCTCAGATGTCTTCAAAACTAACACCCTCAGATCTCAAACCTCTAAAAGGTAGGATTACCCAAGTGAAATACCACACAGAGCCTCTTTCAACATTATGAAATGCATAGTTTCTCATTGTTATCTATGGCCACTCTATTCAATAGCACACCACAACTTCTTGTTTCTATGCAAGTGCAACTTAGTACCCACAAATAAGTGGTGTTTGTGATGCTTAAATTTAATTGTGGTATTTCATATTACCAATCCTCTCATTGAGTTATGTCACTTTTGTCTACTAAGCTGTGCATGTTGAGTTCATTTGTCCTGTAAAAATATATTTTATGATGTAAGATTAAGATCAAATTTACTTTTATGGATAAAGGCACAGGTAAAGAAGAGCAATGAATAACATATGACACTTTCATTATTGTAGGAAAAGCCTGACTTCTAGATTTCTTGAAGAACAATGAGCTCTACCATGCTATATATCAATGAAAATATGACAGACATAAGTAAAGCTTATGTGTTTTTACTTTTCAAGTGAGAAATGTGCAAAGCCACTGAGCTAGCATAGATCAAGACATTTATCATAAGCCGGTGTCAAGTCCATCCCATCAGGCAAAGATAATACCAAGATTTGATTGGGCCATGATTTGAACTTTGTTTGAAATCAAATTTTATTTAAGTTGACAAGAAAAGATAACAAGTTCCCATGGTTCTTGTCCTACAGAATAGAAAAGACAGTATCAAAATTACTGACATCAGTTGACAAGATTTATGGAGCATAATGATGCTCAAGTTTCTTGATTTCAGCTGAACACCTGTACAGTATATGCTTACACCTGAAGAGGAGAGAAGTAGAATTCTGAGATATGATAAGAAACTCTCAAACAGCTTTCCTCAGAGTCAGGAAGGTCAACAGGAGGTCAAGGAGAGACAGGAAAGTCATGGGTCTCACATCACAAACCCCTCATCCTATCATCCTATCTTGTTTCAGGAGATCATAGGTGTTCTGATCATACCCAAGCAAATGAGGTAAATGTAGTAAAAGGTTTTATGTTTTGTTTTTTTGTGGGGGGGGCCTGAACTCTGGGCCTGGGTGCTGTCCCTCAGCTTTTCAGCTCAAGGCTAGTGCTCTACCACTTGAGCCACAGCACCACTTCCAGCTTTTTTCTTTTGCTTATGTGGTGTTGAGGAATCGAACCCAGGGCCTCATGCATGCAAGGCAAGCACTCTACCACTGAGCCACCTTCCCAGCCCCTAGTAAAAGTTTTTATATCTTTTCACCCATGGCCTACTTGGATTTGTGTAAGGTCACCATGGTGTTATGGTGGAGAAGTTAATACATGTCTAAAGCCCTTGGTATAAAACAGAATCTGCTTTCAATAAGAGGCTAGTGTAATAGTTTTATGTTTTAAGTTTAGTAAAATAGAAGGTACACCCATAAAACCTATACAAACAGCCATTAGTAACCCAGAAGAAAACCTAAAAATGAAAAGTAAACATCATTTTAAGAAAGGTTGAATTATTGAAACTCTTGAATATATAGGAGATGATGTACAAAAAAAACAGGGCTATAGAAACCTGTTTCTTAAAGTAAAATAAATATATAAATAGCTAGATTATTTTATTGCCCTTTTTCAAAGTCTGAAGACATAAAGGGGAAAGGTGATGGGAATCTAGCATCAATAAGAGCCCTTTTTCCTCACAAATGAGGAAAATCATGGAGCCTATAGGTTCTTTGGGTCTGGCTTACTTCATTTAATATGACGATTTCCAAGGCTTTCCAATTCCTTAGTATATGTCTAAGATAGTCCTAGAAAAGGATCACAACATTCTTCAAGATATGAGAACAAGAGGTTTTTCTTTGTTGTTGTTGTTTTTAGTGTATTTTGTGTAGTTATTATTCTTTTCTTGTGTTCTTTTCTTTCTGTTTTCTTGTTCTTTTCTTTTTTCCCTATGGTTTATCTCTTGTCACTGTGTTTGAGTTTGGAACCCTGTGTATTGTATATACAGTTATCTGAATTAGGGAAGGGAAGGGAAATAAAAAAATGGGGAGACAAAAGACAAAGGGTGAACCAATGCAAGAGTGATACTCACAAGACACTATGTTGGAAATGAACTGTACAACTTGGGATGAGAGAAAGCGGAAGTAAAACATGGGAGGAAGTAACAATGTTGACAAGAAATGAACTCACTACCCTACTCTGTACATCACCTTGACAACAAAATTAAATTTAAAAAATTATGTGGCTGTGTGTGAAAAAAGCCCATTAGAAAAGTTAAAATGCTTTGAAACCAGAATTGTTGAGATGCTCATGGGAAAGAAATGTACTCGTTACCTGATTTATGTAACTGTAACCCCGCTGTACATCACCTTTACAATTAAAAAAAGAAAAAAAAAGAATGCTTAAGTGACTCTAAGACAATGAGTAAGAGAAGAAAAGTTGGATGCTAAAATCTTGGAAGTAGCAAGGAATCTGATCATGAAGAGGGTATTGAGTCAAAGCAAATCTATCCTGCCTTCCTATTTTCCTTCCCTTCATTCTTTATCTTTCCTCGCTCCCTCCCTCCCTCCCTTCCTCCCTCCCTCCCTCCCTCCCTCCCT